>NW_020290682.1:13632-85437 GCF_003184585.1 Aspergillus saccharolyticus JOP 1030-1
TACGGAAAGAACAATGAAGTCAGGTGCTGTGGCTCAACCTACAACCTTTGTCTTCATCTCATCATCTATGCATGGCCGACTAGGGCGGCAACAAGGGGCAAAGTGGTATATCGAGATGACATTCAAAAATTTCAGCGCGAATGAAATGAGGTCTGCTGTAAAAAGACCAGGGCGAAAATATTATCTGAAATTCGGATTTAAGAGAAAAAAAAAAAAAAAAAAAAAAAAAAAAAAAAAAGATCGAAGGCACACGAAACAGACAGGAAATTGAAAGGAATGGAATAACAGATTCTGTAAGGGTATCATCGACATTAAATTGGTTTCTAAGGAAAAATAATAAGTGGTTCATAAGGCAAGGGAATGGCTGTGGACTCAGGGTGTCTGTCCACTGAGAAATTCATCCCGCCCGGACATCACGCTGAGACGGTTCGTTTGAACGAGGGAAATTGCTGGCGTTTCATGCAGCACTGCCTTGCTTCATCGTGGCCAGCCGTGGTTGGACACCGTCTCGGACGAGGACAGATGCGGCTGTTCGTCCACATCCTGCTCAATCACCGTGTGCACCGCAATCCCCTGCAATTCCACGTCTGAGCTGTGCCCACTAGCATTGGTGGCGACGTTCGCCCCCTTGGACAGCTGCGAGCCGTGGATGTCATTAATCTGGAGGAAGCCGTCGTGGTGGGTGGTGCTCGACTGGAAGCCGTAGAGCTTCGTGCCGGACGAGGGGTGCGAGCGACCTTTGGAGACGCCGCTCTTCACTTTGCCCAGGAATCCTTGCAACAACGGTTTGAGGAGCGGGAGGCAGCCGCAGATGATCGCCACGTCCAATTCCAGACACGTCCAGATCGATTCTTTGGCACTCGATGCTGTAGCCAGTCAGCGCGGTGAAAGGTGGAAATGTACCGTCGTGAGGACTTACAGGCCAAATCGGTGGTGATAAAGTTCCGAAATTCAATCAATCGCATCAAACTGAAGATGCAGACTCTGCGCTCCGTTAGTTTTCATTGGCTATCCCATGAAGCAAAGCAAATGGACGTACAAGCCACCCAGCGAGAAGACCAAGGTCAAGGCAATCTTCTGTCGCATGGTAATCTGAAGACCCCAGACCACCGGGGCGGGCAGCAGCAAGATAAACACATCCTCGACGAGGGCGATGGACCCCATCGCCTGAAAGAATGCTACCTGGCCCTGCATGCAATGGCCGTTGAGCGTCTTGTCGTAGTAGTACTGCACCGGAATGCACTGGAAGATGTTGACCAGCAGGGCGGTGATGGCCCAGCAGGAGATGAAGGCGATCAGGACATTGGAGACGATGGCATAGGTGCGCAGAGTGCCGAGTAAACGTCGCAGGAAGACGATAATGCTGATCTTGGTGAAGGCGGCGGAGGGGGCCCAGAATTTCTGGATCATCCAGGATCCCTGGAGGTGTGCGCGGTCAGAGGAGGGGGAGGAAGACCAGTATCATTGGGAGTCCATCACATACAAATTGAATCCGATGGCGTTCTTTGGGAGGCAGTTCGCTGACTGAGATGCCCACCCCATTAAAGGCAGCTAATCCATTGATTGCATCAGCAATTGACCCTCCCCTCGCAAAGACCAAAGAGCATACTCACTATCCACGACAAACGCAGTTGCGCCAAAAGACAGAATCAAGCCCACTCCCATCAAACAGTCCTCCAACTTCAAGCCGGCGGTCGTGTAGCGACGCGAGTATAGGCGCAAGATATAGGTCACCGTTGCAAAGGCCGCCCCCACGATGGGGACGATGGTCAGGGTATTTTTCCAGTATCTATTCTCTTCCCATTTGTCGGCGGAAGTCATTCTGCATTGCCCACTGTACGAGTCAGCCCTTCCAGATGATGGACGACGGCAGGGGCACAGGACAAGTCCATATAAGGTTTTCTCCAGCCAGGAGAAGGTTGAGAGATTTTATCTCCTCTTTGAGAATGGCTCAATGGCTTGTCGAGCTTAATTAAGACGGAGGATTTATTCTTGGGTGGCAGTGTGCGGCTGGCGTCGCCACCGAACCTTAAAGGATAAACTGGGGCTTATTTTGGCCCGTTTATTTGGCCAGGGAGCCCTCGGACTGAAGGAGGGATTAGGGCAGTGGAAGCCGGACATAGACGCACTTGGAATTTGTCATGATTTGCTACATCCACGCAACACTCACCAAGGAGGATCCGAATGGGGGGTCCTATCCCGGACTATTGAATTGGATTCCATGGCTATGGCTGCGGCTGCTGCTGCTGCTGTTTTAAGGGTTTTCTCCAGCCTGAGACACATTCTGAGGGTGCTGTGAGATCTAATCGCATTTCGATCGATCAAATGGAGTCTGCGGTCCCCAGTTTACGGAGTACTTAGTTTCTGCAGCCTGATCCGCACTCTCTCCTCGTCTCAGGAACGTGAGTCTGATCGCGTCTGGGGATGCTTGAGATCGTCATGCAGCAACCCAAGTCTGGATGGATGCGATGGAATAGTCGCGTGGCTAGACAGGGATGCGGTGCCTTTCAGGGGGGGGGGTGGGCAGGCAACCGGCCATGCAGGACCACTCCCACCGGAGGAAAAGGAGGATGGATCTATCTGAGACAACGGGTTATTGGCAGGATTTCCGCTTAGCTGCAAAGGCATGCAGGTCCGAGGGTATTCGCAGCAGAGTGGGATATCAATTGGAGGATTGCGGGGACATACTGGCGTCGGACAACGGCCGAGCCCTAAAGACAGTTAAGCGTAGTGGCGCCCAAAGAAGGCCACGCCACGAATCACACCCATCAAGACCTTAAAACAAACCGGTGGGGCGTCAGACGGGGCTTGTGGAGAGGGTGTGGCATTAGCCAGTCTCTCTCTTTGCCTCATTGGGCTGCTTTCTGCACTCCATTCTCTGCTTTGCTTCCTCACCTCTTCTGTCGGTACAGTCGGAGGTCGGCCCTCATCGTCTTCGTCATACCACACCGTCCCCAGTCATCCTCCACCGTCCTCCACTTTGTCTGAGTCAGGCAACTCAATAGCCTGTGCGCCATTGTGCACCGTTGTACCAGCTGCAAAGAGGGATTCCCGGGTTTTTCGCTGCCCGTACTGGGGCTTTCTGGGAAATAAATTGAGGCAAGATCGTCGGGGGGATTTCCCTAATTTTTTTTTCTTCCCATCCCTCTCCATCCCATCTCAGGGTGTTTCAATCTCGCGTGGCAGGATGGCGTCTTCTGGGTACAAAATGTCGTTTGCGGCCTTGGCCGTCCAATTCCTGGGGGTGGCCTCTGCGACGTGCAACTGCAGCCTGAGTGGCCTCAACACCACCGTCGGTGGTCGTGTGCAGCCTCTCACCCCCTTCTCCCTCCCCTGTTTCTCCAGCTACAATGGCCAGGCCGTCTCCCCGAATGATGCCGCCTGCGCCACCATTCAGGCCAACTACTCCGACCCGTACCTGCGGGCCAACTCGCCCAATGGCTACATGAACTACCAGGATGAGATGTGCTCCTCCAACCCCGCGGACCAGTGCGTCCTGGACAGCAGCGATCCCACTGATCCGCTGGCCTTCACGGGCACCGACTGCCGGCAGGGCAACATGCCCTCCTACTACCTCGAGGTCCACGATGCCACCGACGTGAGCGCCGCCCTCGAGTACTCGCGCTGCTCGGGCGTCAAGGTGGTTATCAAGAACAGTGGCCACGACTACCTGGGCCGCAGCAGTGGCAAGGGGACCCTGGCCCTGTGGACGCGACACCTGCAGGACATGCACTACAATGCCAGCTTCGTGCCCCAGGGCTGCCCCGCCACCACCAGCTACAACGCCATCACCGCCGGTGCGGGGGTCAACTTCGACGAGGCCTATGCGTTCGCCCACCAGCACAACGTCACCATCCTGGGCGGCTACTCCCCCACGGTTGGTTTGTCCGGTGGCTGGGTGCAGATGGGCGGCCACTCGATCCTGTCGCCCGTGTACGGTCTGGGCGTGGACCGCGTCCTCCAGTACAAGGTGGTGACCCCCGACGGCAACCTGCGCATTGCCAACGAATGCCAGAACCCGGACCTCTTCTGGGCGCTCCGGGGTGGCGGTGGGGGTACCTTTGGCGTGGTGCTCGAGAGCACCCACCGGGTCGAGCCTCGCTTCGGCTTCGTGGCGGCGATTGTCAAATTCACCAGCAACTCGACCAACATGCTCCCCTGGATGGAGCTCATCGTCAACAACACCCTCCGGTGGGCGAACGAGGGCTGGGGCGGCCACATCACCGGCAGCACCCTCGTCAACGTCTCCCCGCGACTCACCGTGGCCCAGGCCCAGCAGTCGCTGGCGTCGGTGGTCGCCTACGCCCAGGCGCAGGGGGGCACCGCGGTGATCGAGCACTTTGCCTCGTGGTACGACTTCTACGAGAAATACGTAACCTCCGAGGCCGTCAGCGTCGGGATCACGCACTTCGCCGGCAGCCGACTGGTGCCGCGCTCGGTCTTCCAGACGGCGGAGGGCCGACAGAACCTGATGGACTTCTTCGCGCTGCTTCAGCAATCCGACCAAACCCCCTACATCCCGGTGGTGGGCCCCGTGTTGTTCAACTACACGGAGGGGTCGACGAGCGCGACCCCGGCGTGGCGGCAGGCAGTGTGGGAGCTGGGCTCGGGCAGCAGCTGGGCGTGGAACAGCACGCTGGCGACGCGCGAGGCCAAGATCGCGACGCTGCAGAACATGACGGCCACGCTGGAGCGCATCACCCCGGGCAGTGGGGCGTACAGCAACGAGGCCAACCCCTTCACCGAGGACTGGCAGGAGGCCTGGTGGGGCCGGGAGAACTACGACAAGCTGCTCGCCATCAAGAACAAGTACGACCCCAGTGGAGTGCTGAGCTGCTGGAAGTGCATTGGCTGGCAGGAGAGCCAGGCCAACAGCACCTGCTTTGCTGCTTTCAGTAACCTGTGATCAGGGATAGAGTAATACGATAGACTAATGTGATAGATATAATGTGTGATACTGGATGAATTCATTCTATACAGTAAATTATCCCAAACGTCCCGGGGGAGAACCCCCGGACCCCCCTTTCTTTACAGCTCCCTGGTAAGCGTCATCCTACGGTTAATGACATACAGCATCATTCCGGGGGTTTTCAATCTCTACGAACTACTCCGGAGTCTTGTTCGGGGCGTGGCTGTTATATCTTGGGCGTGGGGTTAAGAAAAGTGTTTGCGCGGTTTGCTCCGGCGGCATCCACTTCTGTCATAAACAAGTAAGGATCGGCGAGGCTGCTGGTTTCCATGGATCCTCGGATGATGCTTACTGCTTCGGGCATAGCCTCTGCAGCAGGGTCCGATCCCGGCTCCGATCGGCGGCTGCATCCCTGGTTGGGCGGGCTGCATTCGGCAACTGCTTCGGTGGTGCACAATTACTAAGTCATCCAGCATATCCGGAGCATACCGCTGCATTGTTCTGCCCACATTGCTATCGTAATGAGATATTGTTGGTCGTTCATATACTTGGGTATGCTAGTGGTCTCGAAGTATAGGCACTGGTAGTTGAGGAAATTGCTGACCGGCTTTTCATCGTCGGACGAGGAGGAGTCATCGCTCGAGCGCGTCCCGAGGTGCAAGGCAGAAACCATTGTCGCGAGGGCTCTTTTGGAGTCGAGATGTAAGGTGGTGTGGTACGAGGCCATGACGGCTGCTAGCTGTGGTTGCGATTGAGCCTTTATTCTGGTGGCGCTGGACTCCGTCGTAGCGATTCCCGTGGTAGTGGTGGTGATGGTGATGGCTGTTGAGATGCCCATCATCCACTGCCCTTTAAATCTGTGTGAACTCTGAAGTTTAGAAAGAATCGGGCTTCCATATCTATTATATGGGCCGCGCTTATTTCGGCTCCAATCCACCCAATCAACTCGATAGCAATGCCGTTAAGGTCGGGAATCTCTGTTTCAATGCCATGTTTACCCTTGGACACCATCTCACAATCTCCCCACAGGCACTCGCTCGAGCTCTCTACTCGGGAGTCGCAACTCACTCAACCTCTCATCTCCAGCTTCGATACCCAACCGCCACCATGTCTGAGCGAAAGGTAAGCGTCATGCGAATGTGTATCCCACGCAACACCCACTAACTCCCACAGGTGCTAACCAAGTATATTATAGAAGCTAAGTAAATATATAGTATCGCTGACTCGGAAACATAATAGACCCCGGTGGATCGACATGAACAAAATATATATAGCTCTAAGTTCACTCCTCGCCTACTGTCTGTCTCACTTCAAAGTATAACCTACCGTACTACGCTGAGACATAGAATCAATAGTCATCACAGACTCATGACCAGTTCACTGATGGACAGCGATATCTTCCCACTATGAGCGGAGTGGTGGAGTTACCCTCAGCCAAGGATCGGATCTCCCTGTCTTTACTGTGAAAAGCATCTCTCCGGCGGGAGGCAGTCGACGAAATGCATCACACCACAAAATGTCCGGAGGGGGGGATACTTGGGAGCCAGAACGTCCTCCTTATAAAGGCGAGAGATGGTACCGAGACAGAGATCGAGTACTGCTGACAGCATCACTATCATGCAGACCAGATCGATCCTCACCCGTCTTGGGACGGCCCTGCTCGCGTGGTGGGCCCTGATGCCCATCGCTGGGGCGTATACGAACCCCATCCGCAGTCCTGGAGGGCAAGTGGTACATCTACTACACTGCCGGCGACAAGAACGACCTGGAGGGCCAGCGTCTCCACGTCCTCACCGGTCAGCTACACCTACACCGGCCAACTGACCACCGAATGGTCCATCGACGCCACCGTCCTCCGCACTAGCCAGTACGACAATTACCTCGTCTTCTCCTGCTTCCACGGGGTGACATACCAGTCGCTCTGCATCCAAAAGCTAGGCAACGACTACG
Organism: Aspergillus saccharolyticus JOP 1030-1; assembly: GCF_003184585.1. Classification (NCBI taxonomy): domain Eukaryota; kingdom Fungi; phylum Ascomycota; class Eurotiomycetes; order Eurotiales; family Aspergillaceae; genus Aspergillus; species Aspergillus saccharolyticus. The sequence goes on from NW_020290682.1 coordinate 20,492, forward strand.
TCTCGCTGACGGGCAATGTTTCGGTGATCCCGGAGCCCACCGAGGCCTTTGAAACCCACCGCACCCCGGTCAACGAGGGCCCTGCCGCCCTGTATCTCGAGGGCACGACCTATCTGGCGTACTCGGCCTCCTACTGCTGGACCCCGTACTACTGCGTGGCCTTGCTGCCCTGGGACAGCAGCACGGAGCCCACCTCCAAGAGCGCCTGGGCCAAGGGCGACAGCTGCGCGCTGTCCTCGGCGAAAGGGAACTACGGGACGGGCCACAACAGCTTCTTCCAGAGCCCTGATGCCTCCGAGACATGGATCGCGTACCATGCCACGAGCAAGAGCGGCGGGGCGTGTGATAATACCCGGTATACGGTAGTGCGGCCTGTGGGGGTGAGCAATGGGAAGTTGGTGTTCGAGACACCCGCTGCGTTCAGTGCGGTCTTCAATGAGCCGAGCTGATGATGCAGCCGCATTGTATGGACATATGTACGTGATGGATTGTCCACGCAGGAGAGTTGAGGGGAATATAGACTGGATATAAGATGTTCGCTTGTCAAATAAATGATTTACTCAATCAGATGGACAACATCCCCGTAGCGCCAAGTCCACCCTACCGTACCCTAAACCACCAAATCCCACACCTCCTAACTTACCTCCGTCGCAACACCCCCTCCTGTTCCACTCCAACCTCCCTCGTCTCCCCCCCCTTCTTCACCAAAACCCCGGCCACATACGGCAATACCCCATCCGCAAAATACCTCTCCAACTCGACCCTCTCCCACCCACCATCCTCTCTTGCCGCCATCCGCAACACCTTCTCCGTGTCCCGAGTCAAACAACAATCCCCCACAAACCACCTCCACCCCAACATCTCATAAACCCCCTGCATCACCCGGGCCACCAGCGACCCCTTTCCTCGCGACCACGCACTCACCACATGCTCTACCACAATCACCCTGCCCCCGGGCTTGAGTAAACGATACAGCCCCTGCACCGTCCCCTCCAGATCCGGTACCGAACACAGCACCCGGACACAGAGAATCGTATCAAACACCCCGTCCCCGGCTGTCGATAGACCAGCCTGCTCGAGGGCGGGCAGAAGCTGCGCCGGAGCGACGCTGCACCCCAGAACCGTGTACTTCTCGCCCACCCCCTCCGCTGTAGCGCGGGCGCGCAACGCATCGTGCAGAGGGTGACAGGGTTCCACCCCGTACAGGGCGGTGATAGCTGGGGAGCGCAGGTGGGGTATCTGCGTGCCGGTGCCGGGGCCGATGTCGAGGGTGAGGCCGGTGGCGGTGGCGAGGAGGGGGGGGATGAGGTCTGCGGAGCCGGTAATTCTTGGTGGGACCTGCTGTGGCTGCTGTGGCTGCTGTTGTACTGGTTGTTGAGCAGGGGGGATCTGGGATGGAGGTGCTACGTCCAGGTTAGATAGCGACTCGACAGCGTCAACGAGGGATAGAGGTACCGCTAAAAGCCAGCCAGAATCGACCAAAGGCTTCGTTGCGCAGCCGCTGGGTATCGAGGATGGGAGCGAGGATGTGGCCGTCGCGGACGATTGCCTCAATGCAAACGTGCAGATAGCCTGGTCATGGATATTAGTGGAGAGTGTCATGATGAGGAACAAAAACAGGCTCAGTGGACGTACTTTTCATGGCCATGGATAGAATCTGGCCGGGTTCCAGTAGGCCTTGGATCCATTGCCATGTGGATGGGGTTTGTGTGGTCATTGGATTGAGGATGGGGTGAAGAAGAGGATGGAGGGATCTGAAAGAGGATCAATGTGTGAGATGAATGTCTGCTGGTGATGTCGATACTGACCAGTTGATGTAGTCATCCATAGTGAAGTATATATAAGCGTCTTGAGGTTAAGTTAATTTCAGGAAAATTCTCGGGGGAAGCATCGACCAATCATATTGCATGTTTTGTCCTCGGTGTTTGTTGTTCGGGCTTGGCATGCTAATCTGGACATTTTCAATCGCCGGCAGGCAGAAAATGGACTCGAGGCTAAACTAAACCGACTACGCTCGGTGTCTGCTCCCTCGGCCTCCCCCATGGGTGCTCTGGGTCTTCTTCACCGGCCAGGCCAAACCCCAGGCGCGCACGATGGAGGGATGTCCAGGCAACGCTGAAAACCCCCTGACGCAGCCGGGTGCCTACCGCCACCCAGGCCTCCGGCACCTCTACCACTACGTCGAGATGTCCCCCACCCCCGAGAAGGGCATTTACGCCGTCACCACCGCAACAATGTGTCGGTTGGAGGTGGTGGTGGAGGGGAAGGTGCGACTTGCTGAGGTTAGACTCCGTTTTTCTGTAGTAAGTGCCATGTCAGGTAGTCAATCTACCAGTATTGTATTTATTTAGACCAGTCCGAACAGCTGTCAGTCTCAGAGTTTCATGCCGGGGAATCCGAGTTGCGCGACAGGATCTTATCAGATCAATTTGTCCATCATATCAGATAATCGGGTCTGCAGAATGTCCACCAATGACCGTCGGTTGAGGTGCGGGTCTTTTCTCTTTGCCTGCTTCTGATTGGCTGGCTGTACCCGCACCAACTGCACTGCAGAGTCTGCCTCCTCCCCCGATACAAGCGGTCAGCAGCAGCGATCAATCCGCCTACCAGACCTATATCTCCTCCCAGCCCCTCTCTGGCCCCTCATTGTATCGCTTGTCGTGTGTTCATGTCATCGCACAAAGCGCTGGTCGCTGCTGCTCTTCCGTTCTCCTGATTTTCCCCTGCAGAGCTTCTGGTTGCGTGGATCCGTCCTTGCATCTGGAAACCAACACGACCGTCCATGACCATGCTCGCGTTCTTGCGGAGCAAGTACTGCGAAGCGAGGGAGATTATCGACGAGATCCGCCGCACTCATCCAGGCGATGTGCCCGCTCCGCGACCGGACGGCTACGAGCCCATTCCGGATGCTCCCGACTTGTCCTCCCCTGAGCACACTTCCCATGGAGTCGCCGAGATTGAGGCCCTGGCCTCGGTCTGGTCCACCAAGACCCTGTACACGGGATATGTCTTGTGAGTTCCCGGTGGCCTCATTATCTCCTGGCTAACCGTGTAGGGTCTTCATCATTTTCTTCATCAACTCTCTGCAGCAGCAAACCACCGGCAGCTTGAGTCCATATGTGTATTCCGAATTCACCGACCACTCGCTCATCGCCATGACGAATGTGCTCACGAGCATCATCGGTGGAGTTTCAAAACTGCCGATCGCCAAGTTAATCGACATTCTGGGCCGTCCTGAGGGGTTTGCGGCCATGGTCGCGCTCTGCACCTTGGGTAAGGGGGGGGGGGGGGCTTCTCCCCGCGCATCGAGTGATCCGTACTGACTGTTATCAGGCCTGGTGCTCATGGCCGCCTGTCGGAATGTCGAAACCTATGTCGCTGCACAGGTCCGTCCCCCTCCGTGTTCCCTCCGGGGCATCTCTGACCAACCCGCCAGATCATCTACTGGGTGGGCTATAACGGGATGGACTACGTCCTGCACGTCTTCATGTCCGACACCACCGAGCTCGTGAACCGCGCCTTCGTCTACGGCATCGCCTCGTTTCCCTACGTGATCACCACGTTCATCGGGCCTGCCGCCGCGCAGGTCCTGTACGAGCACAATGCCCTGTACACCGGATTCGGGATCTTCGCCCTTCTGACCCCGGTGGTCACCGCGCCTCTCCTCTGCCTGCTGTGGAGGACACGGACGAAGGCCCGATCGGCTGGGATCATCCAGCCCAAACCGAGGAGCCACTCTCGACTGCGCACCATCATCCACTACGCGGTGGAATTCGATCGTTGGTTTCCCGTCCCGAACGAACGAAGAACGACCATAGTACTAAATCTCCCTCACAGCAATCGGAATGCTCCTCATCACCGCCGGCTTCGTGCTGATCCTCCTCCCACTCACCCTGGCCACCTCCGGCACCAACCTGTGGAGTCCCTCGCTGCTCGCGCGGTGGATGGCACCGGACCTCATCGCGATGATCGTGCTGGGCGTCTTATGTGTGGTGGGCTTCGTGTGCTGGGAGCGCTCCGGGGCGCCGGTCTGCTTCGTCCCATACAGCCGTCTGCGCGACCCGACGCTCCTCGGCGCATTTCTGCTCGCCTGCGCCATGTTCATGAGCTTCTAGTACCTCCCCCCGTGATGTTCACGGAAAAAGACCAACCACTAACTCATATCTGCAGCTGTTGGGACCTCTACTTCTCCTCCTACCTCCAAGTCGTCTTCAACACCTCCATCCGCGACACGGGATATATCTACAACATCTATAGCATTGGCAGCTGCATGATCTCGATTCCGGTTGGAATGTGCGTTTCTTACCCCTAAACCCCCAGCCCCACTGGCGCAACCTCAACTCACTCACTAACATGACCTGATCTTGTCACAGATTAATCCGCCATCTCGGCCGCTTCAAAACCCCCGCCCTCGTCGCCATCCCCCTCTTCATCCTGGGCACCTTCCTGATGATCCCCTTCCGCTCCCCCACCAGCCACATCTCCGCCGTCATCGCCTGCGAGATCCTCAAAGCCCTCGCCGGCGGCACCCTGGTCATCTGCCAGGAGATCGCCGGCCTGGCCACCGGCTCCCACGAGACGATCGCCGTCTCGTTTGCGCTGGTGGGGCTGGGGGCGAAGATCGGGTGCGCGGTCGGGGCGGCGGTGTCCGGGATGATCTGGACGAGTACCGTGCCGGTCTACATCGAGCGGTACTTGCCCGACTCCAAGAAGAGGCTGGCGGGGGAGCTGTATGGGTCCATGGCAAAAGTGCTGGAGTTTGCCCCGGGGACGGAGGAGAGGGAGGCGGTGGTGGCGGCGTATGGGGTGGCGCAGAAGCGGATGTTGGTCGTGGGGTTGGCAGTGCTGCCGGTGGCCGTTGGGGGAATTGCGATGTGGAGGGATATTCGCTTGAAGGGGGATCATCGTGGTTCGTGAGTGAGTATAGGATAGAGGGTTAGATAGAGGGTTATGGTATGGTATAGATGGTGGGGGGGCGTTTTGCGTTATGGACAGTAGGGTCACGACACTTACGAATGAATGAATGATTAGATTTATGTCAAGAAGAAGAATCATTTTGAGCTACTAGCTACAACTTTGAAAACTTTTAGATAAATGCCCGATAGGCATAAAAAGGAGTCTCTGAGGTATACTACATACCTTAAAAGATCAAGACGCCCACGCCAATGCACATCGGAACGTCAGCTCACGCTGCCCTCACAAACGGACTCTCCAAGACCCTATACTTGATCAATCGCTCTCGATCCATGAAGACATATCCCCAGGCGCGCGCATCTGCCGTGCGCTCACGGCCCGCGAACACCCTGGTCTCCCCTCTCCCCAAGGCCCAGCGCCACGCACTGTTTGCCCCAGAGGCGGGATCCCGGAAGTAGTTGTCCTTGTACAGCATCGAGCTCCTATGACCACCGACCGTCCGCAGGAAGTTGAGGAGGTGCTGGTTGGTGATCTGCCAGATATACGCACGATCTGCGACCTCGAGCACCCGACCGAGCTCCTCTTCGTCCGCACTGCCACGAGCGCGATGCAGGAGGGCCATCCCCTGATCATCCGCGCCCACACAGAGCCTTCTTCGCCCATCCTCCACCCGATGCAGATGCTCGCGGTCGAGCTCATGCTGAAAACCCGCAAACACTCCGCGCAGATAACTGGCCACACAGACCAACTGCTCCGCCTCCCAGACGGTCAGCCGCAACAGCCAGCCGCGCCAGACGGCGTCGAGCGTCTCGTTGACCGACCACCGCACAAACCCCCGCAAGCGGGCCCCGCGGGCAATCAACCGGCGACGATGGACCATCTCCCGCTGGCAGATCTCGTGCAGATAGAAAATCCGGGTGACGCGCACCCACTCCTCGCGCGAGGGCTGGGTGGGGGGTCCGTCCTGCTTCGCGTCCCCCTCCCCGAAGCGGCGGTCGAACGCCGGCCAGGTGGTCGCGATGTAATCCCCAACAAAACCCATGAGCATCCGGTGGAAGGCGTTCAGCTTGTCGACTACCGCGTCGGCGGGGTCGCTCAGCTGGACGGTGCTCGCCGTCCAGAGCTGCGCGCGCACCATCTCGCATTCACACTGCACCCCGTCCGTTGCCGGGCAGTCGCGCGAGACGTGGAGTTGCTGGAGTTGCGCGGCGAGCGGGAAGATTTCCTCGGGGATTTGGGTGCTTATATCTCCGTAGACCGCGAGACCCTCGGGGGTACCGCGGGGAAAGCCCGGGCTTGTGGAGCTGGTCTCCGGGGGTGTTGCAACATCGGCGTGGAGCTTCGGAGGCTGTGGTACCATCTGCTGGATGCTGTCGACCACCAGCTGCAAACGCGCGTCCGGAACGATGGGCGCGAGCGGGCTGGCTGGCTCGCTGGCGCTGCGTGTGCCAGCCCGAAGACCGGCGTCCCTGGCGGCAGGCAAGTCAGGCAACGGAGTCCAAGCAATGCGCTGGTCGGGGCTGGGAATAGCTACCTCATCATCCAACCAAGGAACACGATGACAACTTGGAGGCAAAGGAGGGATCGCCACCTCCGAGAAGGCTACGCCATAGCGAGCGGTGGCATTGTCAGGGCTGCCCTCGGAGCTAGGCTTTGATCTTTTGGACCAGGCACCCGGCTGCTCGAGTCCGCGTCTTTTGTTGGTCTCGATCACAAAACTGCGACCTTCTGGCAGCTCGGTAGGCTGGACCTCAACGCTCATGGCTCGACGGACGAGGCGAGAAGACATCAGGGCAGATAGACTTGCCGAGGGCATTGATCGTGCAGCACGGTTACGAGAAGCTCTCTGGTGGGGTCGAATATGCTCAAGCCTGTGCTTGCATTTTATAATGTGTTCAGTTCCTCCTCCAAGAGACAGGATCCCTTGTTTACCCAGTAAAGACAATGCCAACGTTGGTGAGCTTCGATTGAGCTGAAAGAGCTGAAAGAAGTCACGGTGACACGGCCATTGTTGGATATCCGGACTGTCAGTATCTCCATGGAGATCCTCGCTAGGGTATTGTTCATGTAAACCCCAAAGACCAGGTTCTTGGTGGATGCTGAAGGTTTTCGTTTGTCTGATCGAATTGTCGGCTGTTGTCAACCTGGGCTGCTTTCTCCATGCTAGGGTTGAGGTAGAGAGGGAGCCCTAACGCGGTGAGTTGGGTAGTTTCTCTGCCTCAACTAGCGAACTACTTGACTGTCGTCCGAACGACTATAGAATCAAGCTCTACTATCATCATTGGGCATAATCAACTATATTGAACTAACTAGTCAATTGCTCCGCCACTTGACGACTGACTGTGAAGAGGCGTTAACTCGTAGTCTGCTGCGGGATTCCACTTCAAGCCGTGTGCTCCCCCCATTCAACCGTAGTCGATGCTTGGGTCCTGATGATGAGAGATAAGTGATCGCATCAAGCAAGCCGCTACTCCAATGGCTCCCCCGGACTGCTAGAAATGTGCGAAAGCCAAGATTCGATGCATTCGTGCAGCCACTCCGGGAGCTGTGCCCAGTTAGTTCTCCTGAGTGGCGTGTCCAGCTACTATACGATCACGCACAACTGCGACCCCCTGCCAAAGGCATGTCATCTCCAGCAAGGACAACGAGCAACTCGGAGCCTCCCTCGAATTGACAGCAGGATAGCCGGAGATGGATGCTCGTGGGGATCGCAATGTTTTTTACGATCCTAAGAGGCGGCTGAAGCAGGCGCAATGGTGGTTCGAGAGTCGGATGCTTTCTGTCTCTCAGCAGATAGAGCCCGGGTTGGTTTTCACTGCTCTCTGGTCTGGTATGCTGATAGGCGAGATGGGGCTGGGCGAGGCGGCGAGGGCAGTGGAGGAGGTTTTACAACGGTCGCCCCATTCCTGTCTTGGTAGAAAGTTCGTGTTGGTGGATCTGACGGGGTCGGAGTTTTATTATCAGGACCAATGCCACGGGCTCGTAGCAACAGTATTCCCATGGCGGATACCACCGTCATGATGGACTAGTCTATGCAGGTGGTGTACAATGAAACCAAGATGGAAGAGCCCGGCTGATATGTCATGACCATGACTCATGTGATAGCCCTCGACCTTCATCTGCTACTCATGCTGTGGAGAAGACGTCGATTACAGAGCACTGCTGTGCAGCGATCTACGAGATTCAAGTGTGTCCCGGCTAACAGGTCCAGTTTCATCCTCGCTCGCCGGCAATGATTTCTTCCCTTGTTCTGAAGGGTCTGGCAGCTGAGCGAGATCTTCTACTGCACATCGCTCGTCATCACACATCCTCACTCCGCGGACTCGTATGATTAAGGGGACTATCTGGCGGAATACCCGGCAACAATCGTAAGGAGCGAATGTTCTCGTCTATTAAGCAGCCGAGCTTGTCTGAGTGTCTGAGAGCCGGATCGCCGGCTTAATCCTCGGTATGATTCTCCCGCCGTGAACAAGCATTCCGGTGGTTACAGATTGATTGAGAGGGAAGCGGTCTTTTGTCGTCCAGACTCCTAGGAATGGGGATTTAATTGACATCTCTCAGGCTGTCAGCCCGGTTGCGGGCCTGATGCTGAAACTCAACAGCCCGAGGACAGTGATCTCTGTTGTCGATCCACAACCCCCCCATGATACTGTTCCGCCGACATGGAGGAGGTTGAGTGATCTGATACTCGATACCTGACTCGTTGAGCAACGAGGAGTACTATCTCTGTGGTGCAGTCCACTACAGTCTTTGTTAGAGACTAGACATGGTCACTTTCTAGTAGAACCCATCCGGATTGTTGTTGATGAAGCCGCCCATGACGTGAAGAGTATCGATCTCAGGTCCAGTCCACGTCGTGATCACGCGTAGTAGTCAGAAGCGAACAGATCTTCACCCGTGCACCGAAACATATCTCCCGGTCTAGCCTCTGTTGCCTTGCGAGCGTCAGGGACAGCCGCAGGCGATCCATGGATCATAAATGAGAGGAATGGTTCGTTTGAAACAGACAGACCTTTTGCAGTAAATGGGATGACCGGCTCCGAGGTTCCCGCGACGACAGGACCTCATTCAACCAGTGAAGTTGATCTCTCATTTGTTCGTGGAGGTGGAAGGGGTTGAACCCGGGGCGGGTCGATGGCCGAATCGGGAACAGAGGCCTCAAAAATTGGGCGAAGACGGGATGGAAGCCCTAACATTCCTTGACAATTCCTCACAATCCCTAACAATCCCTACTAAAGTTATCGCAGAGAAACCCCCATCCAGAAACACGATCCTCACTCCTAGGGAGAAGAATTCTTCGTCTATCGGCGACAGACCCTGGTCTGGAAAGGATTTCTGCCGTTGGGGAAAGGCGCATCCGAGCGTCCCGGACTAGCAGCCACACCGACACATAACGGTTCGTCCGCCACAGTCGCAGGGTGAGACATCGGCCGCTAGAACATGGATGGATTGTGATCTATCGAGTGGCCGGGTTTCAGCTGTTCAGCCAGACCCAAACCCCTCAAGTAAAGTGGACCGAGCGTTTCGAAAAGCCTGGGGGAAAAGATGAAACACGCCCGGTCCGATCGTGAGTTTTCCCGATGGCTTGACTTGAGAGTCGGTCTCAATTTTGAGGACGACTCACCAAGTATAAAAGTGACCGTCTTCACCAGGGTTTTGGGGTTTGTTCGTTCATCCAGTCCAGCTCATCCAGCAGCCCAGCCAGTGCAGTGCACTTGTCTCTCTTTCTCTTGCTGGTTCATTCGTTCTCTTTCTCTGTTTTGTAATTCACATCCTTTCCTGTCGTCAAGTCCATCATGAAGTCCTTCGTTACTCTCTCTCTGCTCGCCACTGCGTTGGCCGCTCCCACCCCGACCCTGCACGGACGTCAATTCGACCTTACCTCTCTGCTGTCCGGCTCCAGCTCCGGCTCCAGCACCTCCACCGGCTCGAGCGGGCTGAGTGCTCTGGCCTCGCTGTTCCCCATCAGCTCGACGACCGGCAGCAGCAGCGCCAGCGCCAGCGGCAGCGCCATTGCCAGCGCCAGTGGCAGCACGACCGACAGCACCACCGGTACCAGCAGCAGCAGCAGCGGTCTGAGTGCGCTCGCCTCGCTGTTCCCCAGCAGCAGCACCACCAGCACCAGCAGCGACAGCAGCTCGTCTAGCAGCGACAGCATCAGCAGCCTGCTCAGCAGCTTCATGGGCGGTAGGTTCCCCGTCCCTCCCATGCCATTCGGGGCCCATCCGCACCCTACACCCATACTGACGAAGATCAGGCTCCACCACCGCCAACGGGGTGACCTCCAACACCGGCTGCAAGGAACTGACCTTCATCTTCGCGCGTGGCACCTCGGAGATGGGCAACATGGGCAGCGTGGTCGGGCCGGAGGTGGCCTCGAACCTGCAGACCCTGACGGGCAACAAAGTGACGGTGCAGGGAGTGGACTATGCCGCTGACTGGGCTGTACGTATTTCCTCTTCCCCCCTTAACTCTTCCCTCCAAGCAACACCCCATGCTAAATAACTCTCCCAGGGTAACATGGAACTGGGCGCCTCCGGTGGGCCAACAATGGCCAGCCTCGTCAAGGAGGCCCTGTCGGAATGCCCCAACACCAAGGTGGTGCTGGGCGGGTACTCGCAGGGAGCGATGGTAGTGCACAACGCAGCGAGCTCGCTGAGCGCGGGCGAGATCCAGGCGGCCGTCTTGTTCGGCGACCCGCTGAAGATGACCTCGGTGGGCAAGCTGGCCTCCAGCAAGGTCAAGGAGTTCTGCGCGACGGGCGACCCGGTGTGCGAGAATGGGGCGGATGTGATGGCGCACTTGTCGTACGGGAGCGATGCGCAGGCGGCGGCGCAGTTCTTGGTTAGTGCGGTTGGGCTTTCTTCTTCTTAGTTGGTGATCGAGGACGAGACTGGAAAGGTTTCATTCTTGAATGGGATCTGGAATTCTTTTGGTGGGTTGGTTGGTTGGTTGGGGCTTGGGGTGAAATGATGTTGATTGAGGCAGTGGAAATGTCATGGCCTGGTGCTGTTGCATATCCCCTGTCGACGAGCTTTTCCTTCTTCTGCACACTCCTTTTGATACACGAATTGAGCACTTTTTTCCCGGGACCTCGCGCCGTACGCTTCATTGATCTGTAGTGACCAGGGCTTTGCAATTCTGAGCCTGACAGTAACGACTCGTCAAGGAGAAGATCGGTCCGAATACTTCTACTTTGCAATGAATGCGCACTCGATAGCCTGGTGAGATCATGTCTTGGAAGGAACACTTCTCTGTCGCCTGAGGTAGTGAACTGTCGATAGCATTCGTACAGTCACCCACAACTAGCAACATCATCCCTACTTGTTCAGGATAACGTGAACTCCCCAGGTAACTAACCAGTGGGTAGGAAAGTTGCTCCTGACCAGACTGACTATTCTCGCAAATGGCAGCCCCAGCTGGGCTCTTGATCGAATTCATGAGGGCCTGTCTATCATCGGGAAACGCAAGACGCGGTCACCAAAAGAAAAGACAATTCATTGCAGAATCAGATTGTTCATTACCATACATGTCAGACATCTCTCTCCCTTCATAACACTCAAACTCCCCCCTAAGCGGTGGCTTAAAAGATCTTATACCCACCCGGCATCAAGGTCTGAAACACCCCCTCGGGATCATAGGCACTGGCAATCTCCTGCAACTTGGCCACATTCTCCGCTCCATACCCGCCATAGATATCCTGGAACCAGGCGGCATCGCCCATGTAGTTGAAGGGATCATACAGACCGACCGCATCCGTCGCGTTGTTGATCAGCTCCGTGGTCTCGACCACCCACGCGCCCACCACCTCATCATACGCGCTGCCGATCCACTCGACCACCTCGGCGTAACACAGGTAGATCTCCGAGGCGTTGAGGCCCAGGGCATTGCCGCCGCGGGCGTTGGAGGCGTCGATCCACTGCGCCCCGATCGGCTGCCAGTCGAGCTCGATGATGGAGATGTTGGCGGTGGGGATCTGGGCATAGAGCTTGGGGAGCTGGGCGGCGAAGGTGGCGTTGATGATGTTGACGCCCTGCAGGAGGTCGTCGTAGGTGGTGGCTTTGATGGTGCCGGCGACGAAGATGTCACTGTCCGATGATTAGCATTTGAGGGGGATTCTTGTGAGGGCTTCGGGGGTGGGCACGTACTTGATGTGGCTGGTCACGACCTCGCCCATCTCGCGGGCCATCTCGGCCACAGTCTTAAAGGCCATCGTGTTGGCCTCGGCGGGAATGTCGGTGAACGGCTTGAAGGCATCGGGGTAGCTGACGTTGGGGCTGTCGTAGAACAGAATCACCGAGCCCACCGCAGAGTCGGCGGAGGGCACCACCGCAGGCACGATGTGGGTTTTGGGGTCGGTGTTGTTGGCGGCAAAAGCGGCGGTGGCCTTGTCCTTGCATCAGTCCTCCATCCAGGGGTACCGCTGCATGAGAAATGCAAGAAAAAAAAAAAAAAAAAACTTACAGCCAGGAAATCCGGGATATACTCCTCGGCGACAGTCCAAGTCCCCGCCCACACCTTGGTGGACGGCAGCGTCTCGATGTCGAAGCGCGTCACCAGGCCAAAGTTGCTACTGCCCCCCTTGAGGGCCCAGAACAGGTCCGCGTGCGAGGTCGCGTTGGCCTCGACGATGGTGCCGTTGGCCAGCACCACCTCGTAGTTGATGACCGAGTCGCACGCGAAGCCCACCTGGTTGCCATAATAACTGATGCCGCCGGCCAGCAAGAGACCGGGCACCCCGACGGGGCCGAGACGACCCCCGGGCACGGCCAGCTCGTAGGGCTCGAGGAAGTCGTAGACTTGTTGCCAGCTGCCCCCGCAATCAGTACGTGCATGCAGTAGGGCTTGGAGGAAATAGAAACAGGGAGGCATAAAACGCACCGGAATCCCGGACCGAGATGCAAGACCGACTGGTCAGCGGACAACTCCAGCGTCGTCAGGTTCGACATGACAATCAACACCCCGTCGTCGATATTGTTCGATCCCTGCTCGTTATGAGTCACTCCATACACCACCAGAACACATCATCGATAGGCAACTCACCCGGATCCCCATGTGTCCACCTCCGCGCACCGCAAACTTCGCCTCCGCCGCCACCAGCTTCTCAAGCCCCCGGGCCAGCTGCGCGCTGGTCTGCGGCCGGAACACACAGCCCGGCGACATCAGCTCCGTGTTGGACCAGAAGTTCTGCGCCTCGTACTCGTACACCGAGCTGTTGGGCAGGTAGACCTGTTCCAGCGCCCCCTTGATGACGTTGCATCCCTTGGTGGCGGACGCACTGGCGCTGGCCAGCCCGGCCAGCGGCAGGAGGGTGTGGACTCTCATGGTGAGGGGAGAAAGTAGATAGACGGAGAGAGAAGAAGATGAACCCAGGAGACAACAAAGGGGATGAAGCAGCCAGAAAAGTGGACGAGGAGGAGGCTTTTAAAGCCCGGGCGTACAGGGCGTACGACCTGCAGTGAGCCGGCCAGACCCTCCGTTCGAGTCGACGCAGGAACGCTCTCCGCGGACGAAGGCCAGAAAAGTGGAGGTCATGAATCAGGCGCACCGGATGGGGGTGTGGAGCCAGAGAAAGAACGGTGTGTGCAACCAACTCATTCCAGAAAGATGTCGTAACTTAGTATGTCTACGCTGCCTTGAAGAGCAAGGCGGCAGGAATGGGAAGGAAGACGCAAATCAACGGTTCTAACTAGTGAGATCACTAGACTGGAAACTGGCTAGCTTGGGTGTTAGCACCGATCCAAAGGGGACTAGAGAGGGAGGAAATCGTGTACAAAGTGGAGTTCTTCACCCGAATTGGCACAGGCAATAGACAATACAGTAGCCGAGGCGGGCAAGGCCCACGTGGACTCCAGGATCGTAAGCAACTTAAGGAAATCCTGCTGGATAGCCGATCTAAACATAATCCGGAGGAGTTATGGGGATGTACAGATCTTGTGCATTGCGGTTCTGCACGGTTCGGAACCCAATTCCTTTGCCGGTCAAGGGGGGAAATTCGGCCGATGCTCTGTGGTTTCTTGTTGAGTGGAAGACAAAATGGCCCCGGATTCACTTCCCGATCCGGTGTAGCCCTAATTCCCCCCAACGTCTCACCAGCTGTCATTTGACGAAGATGCTAACTTATCCCAGCGGATCTCATCTTGTTATTATCATCATCAGGTTGCCTGTGGACTCCGTGAGATGATTACAAAGCGGCTAACGAGACTGACAGCTCCACTGAGAACGAGACGGCCATCGATATTGACAGCTCCACCGTCCAGAACACACGCACAACAAGATATTAATGCACTATTAAGACTTCCACCCTAATGCAGGGTAGGATTACTATCCACATTAAACTCCACCGTCCGAATAATCCCCTCCGTACTCTCCTTGCTGCCATGCGATGCCCCCATCGTCTCCGGCAGAATGTGCTCCTCACTGTCATCATTGGTGCCCCCGTGCAGCCGGGTCGAGTAGTGATTACTGGCAGACGCAAATGCCGGCGCATCGCGGGGGATCGAGCCCAGGGGGTGGCCGTACTTGCGCGACGCCGACTCGTGGTACCCGCCGCTGTGCGTTGAGAGGCCGAGCAGACGGGGAAAGTAGCGGCGCACAAAGGGACGCATCGCCGTGGTGCATCCGCCGATAATCCCCAGGTTGAGTTCGATGGTACACCACATGAGGGCATTGGTGGTTGTCCCTGTTCCTGTCAGTGCTGGTCCCAGTGGTTCAACTATAAAAAAAATGCGTACACGTGAGATCGGTGCTTTCGAGCAAGGTATACAGACTCGATAGACGAATGCAACTGATGACTCCGACCCTATCCCCAGATTAATTAACAATTAGCCCTGCCACTCCCTCAAGACCAGCGCCTCCCGATCAACACTCACAGGCATCCCATCGCCAGCATCACGCCCACCGCAAGCTTCTGTCGCATCGGCATCTGCAATTTCCGCAACCACGGACTAGTCCCGCGTCAGCCATCGCCTCCCCATTCCCGCTGCAAAAAAGGAGGAAGGAGGGGGACAAACATCGGCACCAAAGTGGTCATAAAGTCGGTCAAGATCCCCAGCCCTGCATTCGCAAAGTAAAACACCGGGCGGTTCATGCACGTCGCCTTCGTGATCGAGTAGTCCCACGAGGCGGCCACGGGACTACAGCTGAAGATGTTGGCCAGCACACTCGCCACGTTGTATCCCACCGCAATCACAATGACCGCCCAGACCGCGTAGTGGAAGCTTTTGCTGGGGAAGATGCGGAGGTAGAAGATTAGGACGGAGACTTTGGTGAACCCGGTTCCGGCGCAGTAGATGATGGCGGCGACGACGTTGAGCTGCGTGCGGGTTAGATTCGATAGAGCGCCAGCACAAGAGAAAGGGGGGGGGGGGGGGGTTTGCGGTGCAGGTACCTTGAGGAACCACGGGGTGAGCGAGCTGTAGGGCACGTCCCACATGTGTTTACCCAGACCCCAGTTGAGCACTTATCCATTAGCGCTGGCCGAGGGATTGTTTGCGTAAGAGTGCGACTTACTGTCCAGGGTTACGCCGGTGAGGATGCATGATAAAATCTGGGGGTAAGTCAGCGTGAGCTACCACCGCATCAAACCCTACAATAGGACACCACATACTACGGCGATGATCATCAGGTCTGTAGCTGGTTAGTCGAATAGAAAAGATACCCCCTGGCGGTGGGAGACCTACAATCATCGTAGGACACGCTGCGCACCAGATACATGCGCGTCCACATGCGCACCAGCAGGGCAATCACCGCCAAGGGCAGAAAGACACAGTTGACGACCAGGAACTTGAGGCCGCACGACGGGGGGTCGACGAAGTTGGAGACCTGCCCGGCCGGCGGCGCCATGGCCGGCGTGATGGAGGAGCTGTTGGTCATGGTGCTCAACTCGGCATGATCCTGATTGACCTGGGAGGAGGAAACCAAGCACCACACAAATGATTGTAAAAAAAAAAAAAACAAGATAACAAAGAAGATAACAAGAAGAGAGCGACGGGATGAGAATAGATCTGGGGAAAGGAAAACACAAGGGAAGGCAAAGCACAGACTGGGGTCGGGGATATAAGCAAACCAGCACCGTACAAGACCCCAGTTACAGCCACACCAGCATTCCCTCGAATGCCCCCCTCGCGTCTGTCTGTAAGATACACAGAGCCTGTCTTTAGAACCAACGAGACCGTCACCCAGGGTAAACCCTCAGCTCATACTCTACGAGGCAATTCGGGGCTACGCAGAAAGCTCGGCACCAGAAAAAGTGGCGAACTCAATCCCACCTGCTAGTGTGGATTCTGTGCGGGCAGCACACGTTTCTCTGGCTCTGCTCGTGGTGTCCGGAGCAGGGGATAGGATGAGACTAGTCGATTAAGTTCTATCGTCCGAGGGTGATGCTTCGATCTCAAGGAAAAATCCAGTTTGCAGACTTTCCAGCGGAGACTGTCCCTGATCAGCATCGACGATTGCCCAATTCCGTCTGGACTATTGCTCCTGACCACTTCAGCTTCTCTCTCGTGGGGAATCTCGATGTTTTTGGGACGATCACAGCTGGTTCCTCTCGTCTGGGGAACCAGACCTTGGTCACGGTACGGATCTGAGGGGGAAGTTGCCCACCGCCGCGCAGCGAGAAGAACAATCCAGCAAACCTGGGAAATTGGATATAGTCCCTAATCTTCCGGCGAGACCCAAACATCTGGAACCGAGGCAGCCGTCGTGGGCCCCAAGCGAAAAGGCAGAAACAAAACGCTGGATGGGCTCCACCTGGCAGCGGTCCTGTCCGCTTCTCTCTGGCAGTCGGCAGTGTCTGGAAGGCGACCTGATCCCAGGTGGGAACGAGTGTCATGAAATGACCGTCGACTGAACCAGAACTAACGACATGCAGTACCAACCAAGTGGGGCGAAGCGAAGCCACCAAGAAAGAAGGAAGGTCGACCTCGGAAGTTGAGCAACCGAAGGAGTGAGAGCGTTCCGATAGCATCTCCCCATTGATTAGTTGGTGTTTCGCGCAGGAGGCAAGCATCTGGGAGGCGGGATTAAGCTTTAATTCATCCTTTTTTCCCCTGAGGAGTTCCAGTTCCTGCGAAGAGTGTGATGGTCAGATTGAGTGCTGACAGGCAATGTACGCAGGACGGCTAAGTTTGCCTGGAATACGAGGAGGGGCGGGCCCTGGCGAAGCTGGAGCTAAAGAACTGGACCGGGCGGGAAATTGCACAGTCTGGGAGTGTGCCTGGGAGATGAGCGGATGACGCAGCTCGATATTTCGTCCGGTTCACTGGTGACTAGTTATTCAGTGCATCAGTGGTGGACTGTGGGGGACTAGCGGTACTAGCGAAAAGAAGATGACGCTAAACTGGCACTAGTTAGGGATAGCTCCGGTCTGGCCCTAAGATGCCCTCGACTCGTCTCCACACCCACCACACACCGGAAAATGAGCCCATCGGGCCATGGGGTGAGAGGATGGATGTAGCCCTGCGCTGGATAGGCGTTATGCAGCAGCTTATATCGATCTAATCTATACTGACTACGTACAGCATCACGCATTCCAGACAACTTCCCCTTAACTAAACAAGGACTACATAGAGATTAGCATACCTTACTAAGTTCATGCAGCAGCAGACAACTACGTCAACAACCATCCCAACCCAAGGGTCTGCATTGCAAATCAAACTTAATCCCCTTCTCCCCAATCAGCACTAAAAACCACCCCAAGGGCCCATATGGACCAGGAACCCCCGCCACCCGCGGGACTGCAGTGCGCGCATCCATGGACAAGCGACTGTCATGCCTGTCCACCTCCTGTCGAGCTCTGCCAAATTTGGTCTACCCTCCATCGAACCAATCTTTTATGGAGATTGTAAGCGAGCAGAGAGACCCAGCGAACCAGCTTCGGAAGACGGTCCGCAAACTCTCTTAGCGAGCTGTGCCTGAGTCGATATCGCCCAAACTACATGCCCAACTACTCTGCATACACCATCTCATTCAAGCATCATCATTCTTACACAAACTTAGAAAACCCCCTTCAATGCAACTGTCGTCAGTCACTCCTCAACACCACACCATCCTAGATACACACACACGCACAGAAATCTAAATCTCCCGATTGGGCCCATACCCCCCCGTAATCCCCCGCAACCACTTCCCACCGAAGAACAGCGGCACAGCCACGAGCAAACTTGCCGTCTGGATGGCGGTCATCTCGCCGAACACGGACGCCACGCCCTGGCGCGCGATCCAGTCGGTAGCGTAAAGCGAAAGGAGCATGCCGATCGTGTTGCGAATGACGAAGATGATCACGAGGGCTTCGCCTGCGATCTGCAGGGGTTCGTATTTTAATTAGCACGGATGGACTTAGCTAGTAAGATCGGGGGGGGGGGGGGGGACTATGTTGACACGTAGTAATGTGGAGGGAGGGTTGGGTTTGGGTTGAGTAAGAAAGGGTATATAACTATGCCCACATCCCACTCCTTCGTGAAGAAAAAGCCATGATTATCGCACAAGAACAGGAACAACTGGAGACAAAACTCACCCGGGGATAACAATCCAACGCATACGTCACCGCGACATTCGAAATCGCCGCCACGCCGAACGCCTGCATCGCGTACCCCACGGCCGCCCCCATCCAATGCGTCTGGTGGGCGACACACAACCCGAACATCAAGATCCCGCCGGGTCCGATCACCCCCGGCACGATCAATGCAGGGAGACGGTACTCCGGTTGACGTTCGCCGCCGCGACGACGGGTGTATCGCGTCGAGATCTGGTCGATGAGTCGGCCGCCGACATAAAAGGCCAGCAGCGAGCCGATGAAGCCGGCGAGCGAGAGGAGGCCGATGTCGCCCGCGGGCCAGTTGTACGGTGGGGAGGTGAAGGTGCGGGATGCGGTGAGTTGGACGACGATGTTCCTGTTCAGTCACAAACATATTGTCAGCGAGGGGGGAAAAAGGTGATGTTGGGAATCAGCCCCGGGGGGTGAAAGGGGGATTACCATCCGACGGAGACCCCGATGGTGAAGGCGCACCAGAGGAGCTGCGGATAGCCTGCAGCAGACAAGATGACGAGGACCGTGCGGATGAATGAGGCATTGGGGTTGTAGCCATGCGTCAGGGAGAGCGTGCCCCACGAGGAGGAGGAGGAAGGCCGGGTTTTCTCTCGTCGAGGGAGATACGTGGTCTCGCGGAGGGTGAAGACACCCACCCCCCATACAGCCCCCGCGGCAATGGCCAAAAACCAGCACATCCAACGCCATCCCGCATCCTGCACGAGATACGCATTGATCAACGGCCCCACAAACAGGCCCGAGGTCAAAGCCAGATGGAAGATCATCAGCCAGTGGCCGCGGCCCTCCGGACGCACCATATCCGCCACGACCGCCGGGACCGTCGCATCGGCGGCGGCAGCGGCCAGACCAGACAGGATGCGCGCCCCCAGCAGCTCTGCGTATCCCGTGGCCCTCGCGGACCAGACATTCATCATCGACAGAGCCAACAAGGCAGCCAGATAAACCGGACGCGTGCCGACCACCCGCATGAGCGGGACCCAGACGAGATTCCCCAGCCCGAAGCAGAAGACGTTCAGCGAGACCAGGTGGCCTGCCTCTGTGGAGGAGACGTGGAACTCGGAGATGATCGCTTTGGTGGCGACGGTGAAATTGCTGCTGTTGACGTTGGCGAGGAAGGTGAAGCAGCAGATGGTCAAGTACGTTGTGAGTTTGGTGGAGAGAGGCCAGTTCTGTGGAGCTCAAGGTGAGTAAGAAGAAGCCTAGTAGTAGTAGTAGTAGTAGTAGCCTGAGCCTACCTTAGGGTCATGGGGGTCCAGAGGGGGGTCCGCATTTTTGACGTCGTAGCCATCCTCGACCCCATCTTCATCCGCGTAGTCGATGTGGTTTGACGTGGCTTTGTCCTCGTTCATGGTGAGAGACACAGTAGCGGTGAGAGGCAAGAGGGAGAGGAAGCGAGGATGGAGTCTTTGGCGGCTCATCCGCCTTTCATATAAACGAAGCCCTCCATAAATGCCGTGCCAAGATGACACTCGGATAAGCCGACTGGCCCCTGTGTGCGAATTGAAGACCATTGAATAGTGTAGTAAGCGGTGGAGAGGCGATCCGAGAGCGATCGGCAATTGACCCCGCACTGTGTGTGAGATTAAGGAGGGATCAAGTCTGGGGAGAAGCCGGGGAAACCCATTCAGGGCTCGGGTTCTCCGCATGAAACTATCCCCGAGATTCCTGCTTATAGTATCTGCTGCATTGTCAATGGTTGATCGCAATTGCACACAAGTTGTATTACAGACTATCGATACACTACACCACCTTACACTAAACCGTACTCTTCCTTGAAGCACATCTCGACCCCCCCGTCCCAGCGCTTACCCCCGTCCCCGGCACCCTCACATAATAATCGCATAACCCCCCATGCTGCACCCTCCGCCACTGCCCGATATCCCTCCGCTCGACATGATCCAAACTCGTCGTGGTCGGCACGCGCTTCTGGCCCAGCCCCAGATTATACGGCCGGTACTCGGGGTCCTGCTGTAAGCGATGAATGACACTGGCGTGGATGCGCGCCCCATCGGGGAGCGGCCGACGCAGGCCGCCGACATGCCAGCGCGTCTGCTTGACGGAGCCATCGCGATTGACCTTGGGCCGTTTGATGGGCAGACACTCGAGCAAGCGCCAGAATAGGGTCTCGACCCCGTGGCCCGACTCGTACTCCAGGGAGTCATGCAGGGGCGCCCGCTCGGCCATGCGCACGATCGCCGGATCAAATTGCATCAGCTTCGGCTCCGGGCCAGCAGCCTCCTCGACCTCGATCAACTTTCCTTGGTCTGGAGGTGCTGAAGCACGACCACCGTCACCCCCCTCGGAGCCATCCACCCCCTCCCCCTCCGATGCTGTCGCAAGCCCCCCCACGACCGGCACCAAATGACACCCCAACTCCTGCAACTGCACCGGATCAAACGTCAAACCGACATGCGTGGCTTCCTGCACCATCCACATGAGTGGAATCTGACTCACTGGCCAGACCTTCGCCCCGGGGACCCCGGGCTCCACCAGCGACTCATGCCCACCGCCGACATCACTATGATCGCCCGCGAAATACACCTCCTCGAAATCCGTCTCCAAGACCGGACTCAACGGCACCCCCCAGAACTGCTGCTCCGCGCGCTCCGCCCAGGTACTCACCCGTCCCTTCTTCGCATGCGCCCCGCGCAGCCGCTCAAACAGGACCGGCTGGAACTTGATGCGCTTCTCATCAATACTCACCGCATGACGCATGTAGCGGGGACGGGGCATCGTCTCCATGTCCTTCAGCACGTCCTTATTGAACTCCGCCACGCTGTTGACCGTGTCGAACAATCCAAGAAAGTGCACGAGGCCGACGGAGCGACACATCGTGTCGCGACACAGTCTCAAGAAATTGTCGGCTTGTTGGGCCTCGCGGTCCCCGTGCGCGTACTTCCAGGACAGAAACGCTTGCCAGACGAACGGGATGAGTTCTTCGTTGTCGGCGGAGATGAGGCCGACGAAGTCGAGCATCTCGTTCAGGAATCGGGCCGTGTAGGCGCCGCGGGAGAAGCCAAAGAGGTAGATGTGCGAGCCTGGACGCCAGCGTCGGGCTAGGAATCGGTAGCCCCCGATGACGTGTTGGTCGAAGGAGGTGGCCAGGGCTTGGTCGATGACTTTGCTGGCGGGGAGGTTGCTGAAGGGCCGGATGGCGGCGTTGGCGAAGGTGCCCGGGGTGATGTCGGTGCCGATGCCGGCTGCGGGGGAAGTTAGGGTTGTGGATGAAGGCGAAGGGGGGAGGAGAAGGGTGACCTACGTTGGTAGTAGCAGTCTACGTCTGTTAGTTGTGGCTATTTCTAGAGGTGTGGGACAGACCGGGTGAACGACTCACATCGATTGTCCTTGCTGCGGTCCAACATCCGGAAAATCTTGAGGATATTGCTCTCTCCTCCGTCGACTCGAAAGGTATTGCCCGTCCCATCAAAACACAGCACCAATTCTTGGGTGGGCTTGTTGGGGACCGCCGGCCGGTCGCAACCGCAAGGGTCGTAAGTCATTGTGCTGGTGGGTAGAAAGTAGGATGGATGGATGTATGCAACACACGGGGAAGAATGGCCTGCGTTGCTGAAGAAGCCTTTATATCTGACGCCGATGCCCCCAATAGTTCATCCGAGATAGTAGGGAAATTGGGCCACCTACCAATAACCCTGCATCGTGGCTGAGAGGGGCAGAGCCTGTGTGCGACTCACCGTTTGGCTGCATTGCCAATGGATTGTCACCGACGATCGACCAAGATGCATCATGCATCAAGGCTGATGGACAGCCTTAAGCGCCTTACAGCATGACGGACCCATTGGCTCCTGCGGCTCTCTTTCAGGCCAACCAGTACTCAGCCGGTGCCTGCAGTACAGCCCACGCTGCCTGCTGGGCCTGCTCAACCTGACTCTGATGCCTGGTTGATGATATTCCAAACAACAAAATTTGTCTGCTGGCAGAATTGGCCCGAAAACCCTGCCTCCCAATCAGGTCGCTGCGATGTGACGGATCAACCCAGCATGATGCCAGCCTGCATCGATAGACCCTCGATGATCTGCACCTCTGCTGCAGTCATTCCCATGCCATCACCAACAAGGCAATTCGTTCCAGGGTTTGCCCAGCGAGAGGTTCAGGAGATCGTTCGTTCTCGTCGGCCGAGTTTTCGCGGTGCTGGGTGGTGACTGTCTGTCTGACGCACACAGAACTTCCTTCCCTCACGTAAGACCCCTGAGTCAGAGCCACGTCTCATGGCGACCAGGCAGCAGAGCCTGAGGCTGACAGCGATGGCAAATGACCATCTTGTTCGGAGGGATCCGAGAACGCTGTCGGAGGCCGACGATGATCTTCGGCCAGAATGAAGATAAACCCCGATTATGAGTCGGCCGGAGAAGGCGTCCTGGGCGAGTGCCTCGCTTTGCAGCACAAGAGGAGAGCTTCTTTCTCTCCACGTAGCGCTCCATCCCTCTGTTGGCAGTCCAGACGCTGGAGATTCTTTCCCTTGATTGGTACGGTCGCATGGACTTAGAATCGGCCTCGGGGAAAAGTCATGCTGTGCGGTGTATTGCCTCTGTCGTTTTACCGTGCTGAAAACGTCTTGGTCGCCTTCTTTCATCGTGCTGTATGAACAGCAAGCCTGATCACGGCCCCCGCGATTGTTGTCTGCAGGAAAGAGAGATGATTGAAAATAGAAAGGTGAATGGCATGCAAAGATCACGCGGCACCAGAGAAGAACAGAGTGAATGAACAAACGAACATCACTGCACCGTCCATCTAATTCACTGCAGAATCCATCTACAGAGAAGACGGTGAATGGACCCCCTTCTACACATCTGGCTCGTCAGTAATCATGTTCATGAATCCAGGTATCAACTGCTCTATGTACAAATCCCAAACTCCGTGTCTATATGATCCCACACCCGACCAACCGCCCATGCTGCCCATCCATTCCTATCCAAATGCTAATACTAGTACATCATTATATGTTCATTACATTTCACGTGAATTCATGATTCCCGCCGAGGAGGGGGGGTCTCCAGCTCGGCCATCGGCTGCAGCTCAATCACCTCCGGCCCTTTGGCCTCGTCCGCGGCAGCCCCAGCCTCGTCCGCAGAAGGAGGCTTATCCTCGACCACCGGCGGTTCCTCATCGACCGCGTATCGCCACCGCCCGTCGGGCTGCAAGAACGTCCGGAAGGCGTATCGTTTGTTAAGCCGCGTGGTATGCTCCCGA
This sequence comes from Aspergillus saccharolyticus JOP 1030-1, assembly GCF_003184585.1. Classification (NCBI taxonomy): domain Eukaryota; kingdom Fungi; phylum Ascomycota; class Eurotiomycetes; order Eurotiales; family Aspergillaceae; genus Aspergillus; species Aspergillus saccharolyticus. The sequence continues at coordinate 44,163 of NW_020290682.1, forward strand.
CGCTGCTGGCTGGTCATCGCAAAGGTATTGGTGAAGTCCCCCAACATGCGACTGTTGGCCACCCACGGCACGATCGCCCCAATCGACCGGGGCATGCGCGGGCCCCGGAACCGGCCCCGACGCGTGCCGAAGACCACCAGTACCATCACCGTGTCCAAGGCGATCAGCAGGAGGGCGATAGCCAGGGAGGGGACCGAGGGCACCATCGCCCAGGTGTTCGAGATGACCGTCCCATTGGCCGCGGGACGGGGCGCCTGCAAAGGCAAAAGGTACACGTTCCGCCACACCGAGAAGTAGGTGGTGTAGACCCATTGGTACACGGCCTTGGAATGTTCCATCAAGGGCTGGACTTGCAGAGGGAGCAGATGGTCCTGATCCTGTTTGTACAGCCGAGCTACCAAGAACCCGGCCCAATCGTACGAGGAGACATAAGACCCGTTGCGTCCCGGTTCCTCCCCCACAAAACTCTGCGGAATGGCGGCAAAGATCTTGTTGAACTGTCCCATCGCTGCGGTCGCATTGTCATACATCGCGCCGGACGTGATGGAAGTGCCCGCGATCGCATCCACGTCGGCAATCTGCCCGCGTTGGTCAAAAGTGACACTAAAATTCTGCATCTGTACTTTCGGCTCGCAGTGCAGCGCGATGGTGTTCGCCGTGGTATACGCCGAGGCAGCCGTGTAATTCCATCGACCGACCACGAGGAAGGTGGACTCTTGACACGCGTCCCGGTCGGAGGACGCCGAAGGCGAGAGAAAATGAATCGACAGCGCAATCGCCTCGTGCGGTCGCGTCAGGCCAGTCATGTTCACCGTGCACTCGCGACTCGCGTTGCGGAAGGGACGATACCGCCACGTCTGCTGATGGTCGGTTTGGTGCATACTGGTGTTGACGTCCAGAGATACACAGTCGAGTTCTGCGCCGATTCCGAGGGTGGTCGCACCATACATCACATCGGGATCCGGATCGGTGTTGTGGATCGGCAGGAAGGTGTAATTGGCCGCCATCCACGATAAGAGCGGGACCCCGCTGGCGACACTGGTTTGAATCAGATCAAACTCGGTGAAGTCGGCGGCGAAGTCGGTTCGTTGAAAGTGGTCCTGGCTATAATTGGCATACAACGACTTTGACGGCACGAAGGACGCGGTGAGCTGTTGGGTGAAGAGACCACCCGCGACCACCGTCAAGACCACGTTGGCCACGCAGGTAAAGGAAACCAAGCCCAAGAGAACATGGCGATCCTGGATGGCTTTCACCAAGACGGCCCAGGGGTTCTGTGATCCATAGTTCAACGACAAGGATGACTGCGCAGTGGCCATGCCGCGTTGCAGGTGGACCCACGGCTCCAGAATACTGATGTTGCGTAGGATCGAGTTGCAAAGGGCGCCGACCGAGGAGGCAACCACCGATGGGAGGAAGGAGAGGACAACCTGCAGGAAGCTGGAGCCCGACTGGGTCAGATGCTGAAAACTGCCGTCGTGGGCGAGCGACGCTACTGTCAATCCCATGATCGTGATGATCGCAGCTAAGAACAGAAATTCGACGATGAAGATCGGGACGACGAGAAAATGAGGCATGGGGTCGACCCGCGTCCGAGTCGGATACGGCAGAATCACCGGCGAACCTGCCCGGGAGGTTAGCCAGTTAGCCCGCGGGGGGGGGATAGATGTTGCGACCACGAACTCACCATCTGCAGAGACAATTCCTAACCGTGGACCGTCCGGGCCCTGCTGCCATTGGAGGCGACAGGTATCGAGAATCTGGCGCAATTGACGCGTCGAGAACTGGTGGAATTCGGTTTGCGGATCGGCCAAGATATTGGTCGGCCCAAACACATCGGTGAGCATACTGCACATCGCGCCAATGGAGCCTGGATCACTTTGCAGGATGTTCGGCCGGGACTGATAGAAATAGATCAGGCACACCGCGAGAACAATACCCAAGGCGAGTATGACCTCGGAGCAGTAGGCCGCAACCGTCACGACGGAGATGGTGACCTGGGTCGAAAATCGCAAGGCGGGCACGCTGGTCGGTTCCTGATCGGGGTTGAAGAGCCGGGCGAAGGTCAGCACAAAGGTTTGCACTACGCCGCGCGTGACTTTTGATTCGAACTCATCGGGCGTCATGATCTCCGACGCGTCCAGGACGAGCAGCGGTTCCAAGTCGCGCACGTTTTGACTGATCACAGGCAGTTCTGTTACGGTGGTGTCGCCGCTCGTCTGATTGTTCTCGATAAATAACATATCGCCCGTGTAAGGCGCACGTTGCGCTAACAAGCCTTGGAAAGCATTGAGATTGAAGAGCTGGTCCGACAGCGCGGTCTCGGTGTGGGAGAAGACCGTCGTGTTGGTGATCGAGCTGTTGGCGTGCATACTCAGTCGCGCGGTGGCTTGGCGATAATCGATCTGGCAGGCGAAAATGGTGGCGGAGGAGGTGAACCCGGAGCCCAGTGCGCTGATCCTATCTGCTCCGGCTTCGGTGGCATTGACCGAGAGGACGATCCCGTACAAATCGTAGGGATGCTCACACCCCCGGGCGGTGAACGCGGAGCTCAGGTCCGGCGAGTGGTGCGACCGGTTGGGCCACACTGGCTCCCAGTATCGAATTTGCAGGTAGTCCGTGTCGGCGAAGTAGATGTTCTTGTAGTGAAAATCCAGGATGCAGCCGCGGTCCGTGCCAGTACTCTCCGGCAGTTGGACATCCGTCACGTTCCAGGAGACGGTCGGTGGGTACGTCGAATTATCGTTCACCGAGACCGAGAGGTGGTTGTCAATCAGGACATCCCGACAGGAAAGTTGAGCCCAGTAGATGGTCTCATTCAACGTCCAGACGGTATTCTCTTGTCGGTCTTCGAGGCTGATTTCGACGGGGGCCACCGCGTAGTTGGCGGAGCGGGAATCGCGCAGTTGGGTGTTGGTGGTCATGACCGAAGCGAGCGTCATGTTCGGGCTACTCTCCTGCGCAAACATCCACTCCGCCTGCCGGTCGAGATCCAACAGCTGCGGCCAGGTCTTCATGGCGTCGTCATCGAGCCGGTTGATCTCCCGTAGTTCCAGGAGGGTACTCTGCAGCGCGGGAAGAAACATGCGAATGAGCACGGTGGTGACCGAGACGAGCAGGACGATCCAGTGGCCGCGACGGGCCGAGGTCAGCGGGGTGAGAAACGACTGGCCAAAGTTGTAGTTGATGCAGAGGACCGAGGCCGGGGCACCCTCGGGGCGAGCGATCTGAAAGTAGGGTTCCAAGCGCAGCACATCGTAGTCAATGAAGGTCCAGAGCGTCACGAGGGCCAAGGCGCCGATGATGGGCAGGTAGTTGTAGGCGAATGACTGCAGGTCGGAGACATCGTCGGTGTCGGAAAAGAAAACCAGGCCCCCGTATTGCTCACAATATCGGCGCAAACCCTCCACGGTGATCAACATGGCAAACATGATCGCGACGATAAGGGCCAGGAAGACGGGACGCAAGGCCATGGGTCGCCATGCCCCCGAGGGGGTGGTGGGCGGACGGGGTTGTCCATCGGGCGAGATTGGGCGCGATCGGAAGAAGGGCGGAAGACGATGACGGTCTCCAGAGCGGACAGGTTAGTGGTCCGTGACGGGGAGAAAAGGAGGAGCACACATACTTAGGACAGGCAGCCAGAAATTGTAGAGTTTCTTTTCCAGACGCCTGAACATACTGGATGCGCCAGGCTCTGGAGAAAGAGAGGGTGATGGGGAGGGGAAGGGCGGCGGATGGTCATGGGCCCGAAGACTGATTGTTCATGGACAAGACAAGCGCTGACGAAGCCAAGCAACTGGATCATCGCTGACGGTGGGTGGGGAAGGAGGACGACAAGCGCATCAAGCGCATGACGGCGGAGGACTGATCAGCGTGCAGTGACAGGAAGAGTCGGAGGCCGACGAGCGAACGAGATAGACGGAGCGGAGGAAGAGAGCGATTGCATGCGAAAGAGCATGAGACGGGAGGAGGAGTGGGGAAGGGAGGGGGGCGGAGGGGGAGAAAGAAAAAAAAGACAGAATGAGGGACTGAGTGAAGGGATTGAGTAAAGGAGAGAGAAAGAGAGCGTAAGAGTGTGAGAATGAGAGTGAGGCAGTGAAGAGAGAGCGCGAGAGAAGCGACCGATGACGATCGAGGTTAGAAAACTTGGCGGGTGAAGGATTCCTGATTTGGGTCTGAGAATGCAGGGCTGGGCGGCCCTCAGTCCGTCCGGTTGTTGTGATGCGCACTTCAATGTTAGGCAGTGACTCCGCAGCCAATAGCAACTCCAGCGAGTCAGGGGACACGCGAACCATTGGTGCCAAAAACAGAAGAAAAGTGGAGTATATCTTGGCACGGGCTCCAGCACTAAACCCAAAGAGTCTCCCGTGCGCCCCATTTCGGCCTCCCCATTGGGTTTAGCCTGTCTGGCCTTGCCTTATTGGGTGGTAGTAGTAATCTAGGTATACCTGCCAACCAGGTGTCTACTCTATACTATATATATACTATACTACAATCTGATTATTGTAGATATGTAGACTAACGCCTTCTCAAGCTATAACTATTGACTTCCTGCTTCTCTTGGCTGAGTAAGTGAAAAGCCCCAGTGTGGCACTTTCGCGGATATACTGTGGTATATCTCGTACGGAAACCCAGCGGACACTGGCTGCCATACCTAGTATGTCTTGAAATCCCGACATTGGCCTCAGTTGCGTTTTTACTTAGTTATGGTCAACGCAGTACTGCGTACTCTTGTGGACCATGCACCACCCGTTTCTCCTAACTCCTCCTCCGGAAGCATACTTCCTGGCTTAGTATTCACGCTCCGACTCTGGAGCAAAATAGTCTTGGCGCTTATCCGCCCAGGAATTGGGTGGATTGTCGCGCCAGTGGCTGGACGATCGATGCGTCTGGCCTGAGGGTTCACCGCGTAGGTGGCTTGACTCCAGTCCGTGAGAAAACTTCCTGTTGTTTCAACCGATGCTTTGCTTCAGTGACACTCATCAACTTACTTGGGGGTGGTCAGCCACTCGCGAGACTTTCTGTGTGACTGGTCTTCTGCTCCCATCCGAATGCCCCGGCCCGGTTGGCAATCCGCCTGCATTGAGCTCACGCTGCTACTAGGGTGCCCACTGACCCCATTGACTTCCTTTCCATAAACCGTCGATGCTACCTCATTCCTGTGGATTAGCCAGATTATGATACCCCCAGTCCCCCCTTGGTGGTTGAGACAAGCTCTGTGACTGAAAGCCATCCACAGCACCTCAGCTGGTGCAATCTCTGTTGCCAGCGCCAAGTGATCTGGCGCGTGTCTGTGAAGCTGGCCGGCTCTCGGCAAGACACGTTGTGCACGAGGAGAGGGGTGGTGAGACGGTGAGACTACGTATGCCCAGCAGTATTCCCTGGCCAGATATACCGGATGGTTGCAGTGATGTGCAACCAGATTGCCCCTTGGGGGAGAGTCGGACGATATCCCGGGGATTTTACAAGTGATATAAAAGTAATTTGTGGTGAAAAGGGAGTGCGGGGAAAGAGGGTCAATTAAGCATTATTGGGCGTCTTTTTTCCCCGGCTGACACATACATACAGTATCTGGAGTGTCAACTTCCTCGGTGGATCCCCATCCCGTCCCATCGCATCGCATCTCTCTCTCTCTCCAGTGACTTTCAGGTGACTTTTCCTGGGGAAAGCTGAGGCAGATCCCTGCTCATGTATTCCGAAATTTCATCCACTCAAATCTCCCCAGACGGGGACTGTTTCAACAGGTTGCACTGCATGGCTGGGGAGGGTTTCACCACAGGATCCCCCCCCCCCGATAGTGCAATCATCCTGGTTCGGGATAGAGGCTAAAGTGAGTGACTACAGGACGACGTCCTTGTCTCCGGCCTAGGATTCCGATCCCTCCTCCAGTGTAGTGTTTTCCCCAAACTCTCGTCAAAGCAAAGCATTGGGCTCCAATCAGCCCATCGAGCTGCGATGACACCGTAGTGCCGTAGGAGTAAACACACCCGGTGGTCTACGGGGTTGAGAGGTTGACAGCAGCAAGAATCTGCATGAGATGAACGGGTTTGCACCTGACCTCACAGACGGTGTTTGACGTGTTTATAAAGAGTGGGATTTCAGACTGCGGGGTCTCTTATTTTCTCTCCTCCGCTCTTCTTCTTCTTTCCCTTGCCTTCTCCCTCCACTCTCTCCCAACCCATCATTCCATCCATTCATAATGTTGGTGGGCAACATCTACGTGATTGCTGGGGTCTCCGTCGTGGGCGGTGCGCTCTTCGGCTTCGACATCTCTTCCCTGTCCGCTCAACTGAACGAGAACTCCTACAAGTGTTACTTCAACCAGGGTCCCCTGGGCCCGCCCTTCACCGACGATGACGACTGCTCGGGCCCGACCTCACTGAACCAGGGCGGAATTACTGCTGCCATGGCGGCCGGCTCGTGGCTGGGGGCTTTGATCTCGGGTCCGCTGTCCGATCGCATTGGACGCAAGACTTCCATCATGATCGGCTGTGTGATCTGGTGCGTGCTGTCCTTCATGTTCTTCCTCCTAGTGGTTGCCTCTCGAAGCTGACACCATGAACACCACACAGGTTAATCGGCTCGACCATCATCTGTGCATCGCAGAACATCGGAATGCTGGTAGTGGGCCGCATCATCAACGGCCTGTCGGTCGGCATCGAGTCCGCCCAGGTGCCAGTCTACATCAGCGAGCTCTCCCCACCCTCCAAGCGCGGTCGGTTCGTCGGCATGCAACAGTGGGCGATCACCTGGGGGATCCTTATCATGTTCTAGTACGCGACCCCCTCTTGCTCCAGCCCATCCACCTCTTACCGCCCGCACCCTGACTAACATGATCTATCAATGACCCAGTATCTCCTACGGATGCTCCTACATCGGCGGCCAAAAGTCCTACAACTACAGCACCGCCTCCTGGCGCGTCCCCTGGGGCCTGCAGATGCTCCCCGCCGTCTTCCTCTTCGGCGGGATGATGCTTCTGCCCGAATCCCCGCGGTGGCTGGCCCGGAAGGACCGATGGGAGGATTGCCATCGCGTGCTGGCTTTAGTTCACGCCAAAGGCGACTTACACCATCCCTTCGTGGCGCTGGAGATGCAAGATATCCGCGACATGTGCGAGCTGGAACGGCAGTTCAAAAATGTGAACTACCTGGATCTGTTCCGGCCGCGCATGCTGAACCGAACGTTGATCGGGTTGTTTACGCAGATCTGGTCGCAGTTGACGGGGATGAATATTATGAGTCTGCTCTCCCCCTTCTCCCCCGGTCCGGACGGGTGTCGAGTGTGGTGCAGGGCTAATCATGCTGCGTAATAGTGTACTACATCACCTACCTCTTCTCCATGGCCGGCTACTCCGGCAACGCGACCCTCCTGGCCTCGAGCATTCAGTACATCATCAACGTCGTGATGACGCTGCCGGCGTTGATCTGGATGGACCGCTGGGGTCGTCGCCCGCCATTGCTGGTGGGATCGGCCTTGATGGCGATCTGGATGTACGCGAATGCCGGCATCATGGCCGTGCACGGGGTGGTGGTGCCGGGGGGCATTGACGGGGTGGCGGCGGAGTCGATGCGTCTGCACGGGGCGGCTGCGAAGGGGTTGATTGCCTGCACATACTTGTTTGTCGGTACGTACACTACACACTCCCCCTGTCTTGGTAGCTTGTCTCTTCCACGACTCATGAATCTCTAATCTAATCGATCGATCGATCTATCAGCCTCATACGCCCCCACCCTCGGCCCCGTCTCGTGGACCTACCCCCCCGAACTCTTCCCCCTCCGTCTCCGCGGCAAAGGCGTCGCCCTCGCGACCTCGGGCAACTGGGCCTTCAACACCGCGCTGGGACTGTTCACGCCGACCGCCTTTGCAAACATCCGGTGGAAGACATACATTCTCTTCGGGGTGTTCAACACGGCGATGTTCATTCACTTCTTCTTCATCTTCCCGGAGACGGCCGGGAAGACGTTGGAGGAGACGGAGGCGATGTTCGAGGATCCACAGGGGATCCGGTACCTCGGCACGCCAGCATGGCGGACGCGGGTGAAGACGCGTGCGGTGCGGGAGATGGAGCGCGGGCATCTGGATTTGGCGTCGAAGGGGGAGGAGACCGGCCATGCGCATGCGGAGCAGACTGGGGTTTGAACTCGTCTGGGTGAACTGCTGGCGGGACTTTGTCTAAGATTGGAAGAGGGGGGTGAGATCAATCGTGCCTTCAATCCGTACAGCAACTCTGTTTGTCTAATGATCGGTCGCATTCGCCCATAATACTTTGTCTGCGGAGAAAGCTGGAGCAATGCGTACTTAGCACCACCCCACTGCACTAATGCAACCACATAATTAATTCTCTTCGCCGGAATTATTTCAAGCTATCCTCAAACCCCAAAGATGCTATGCTCATGCCATCTGCAAGCTATGTGCCGCTCGGTTCCAGAAGCGAACCACCCCACAACCATACTAGTATGTACAGTATATGTTCATCCAACCCTCTCCGCAGCAGCCTCAAACAACCCCTGAATATCATCCCGCCACTGCTGGACATCCACGCGCTTCACCCGCCGATCATAACTCATCAGCCCATTCACCTCCCCCTCGACGTCGGTCGTCTGCGTCCACACGGCCCCGCTGCACGCATACTGCCGCACCTGATCCTGCAGCTCGGTCAGCAGCATGTGGCCCCGGGCGTTCCAGGCGTCGAGGTCGGCGTCCATCTCGTAGGTCTGGTTGATCGTATTGATGGCCGCTTGGTTGTTCCAGAGGCTGTTGTGTGTGGTTGGTCAGTATCGGTTCGTCACTTGGTGGAGCGGGTTCATCTGTCCCCATAGGAGAAGGGGAAAGGGGAACATACTGCTCGATGGAGAGGTTATGTCCCACGCCCCCGAATTCACCCTGGATTGCAATCCGGGAGGGATCGTAGGGGGTGGATGGGGTGGAGTAGAAGGGAGTGCCGCATTGGGGGTTGGCGTAGTGGTGGTTATCCTGGAGATGTTCGTGTCAGTTAGGGTTGGGGGAGGGGGTCAGAAACATGAACCACCACCACCACAACAAGGACGATGAAACGTACGTGAAAATCCCCCGCCCCATGATCATGCCACCCCGAGGTCGAATCGACCAGCCTCGTCGGATCAAGCTGCCGGACGCGCTCCGTGAGGGCAAACTCGGGGTAATACGAGGTGATCTGGCCCCAGCCCTCATTGTAGATGATCCAGCCCAGAATACTAGGGTAGTTTTTCAATTGGTTTACCATCAGATCCAACTGACGGACGAACTCCTGCTGCTGAGACTCTTGGATGTTCTCCACCAGGCGGAGGGAGGGCATGTCTTGGATGACCAGCAGCCCCAGCTCGTCGCAGGCGCGGTAATATAGCGCGGGCTCGACTTTGATCTGTCTGTTGTGTGAGAGGTCCGAAGTGGATTGTCTGTTGGCGAAAGGAAGGAAAGGGACGACGTACGTGCTTCCGGACCATGTTGAAGCCCAGATCTTTCAGAACGCGCAGATCGTACTCCATGGCTTCCCGGGTCGGGGGCGAGTACAGACCATCCGGCCAGTAGCCCTGGTCCAGGGTGCCGAACAGAAAAGTGAATTCCCCGTTCAGCAGCGGCCGCTGGATGCCGTTGACTTCGCCCCGCGAGATGGTGCGGAATCCCAGGTAGCTGGAGACCATGTCCTCACCCAGGGTTACCGTCACGTTGTAGAGGTCGGGCGACTCGGGCGACCACAGGTTGGGGTCTGGGACGTGGAACTGGAAGGGCTGGTTCGAGGTGCCGTCAGCGCACGCGATCACCGAGTCGTCCTCGAGGATGGCGATCTGCACTGCCGTGCTGTGCTCGGAGGCGCTGTGGACGGTCACATTGACTACGTCGGTTAGTCCGTTGGTCCTCGAGAGATGCCTGGGGGGGGGGTAGGACCGAAATACCTTGTCCGTACATGTCGCCGCTCAGGTCCAGCTGCGTGATGTAGTTGGCGGGGGCAGACTCGATCCAGACGCTCTGCCAGATACCACTGCAGGGGGTGTAGAAGATGTGACTGGGCACCAGACGCTGCTTGCCAATGGGAATCACATAGTTGCCCCTGTCGGTGGGATCGTGGACGTACACCAGGCTGTGGTTCGTTGTCAGTGGTGCGGCATAACATAGCGAGATAGGGAGAGGGAAAGGATCTCGCAGCCTACAGCTCGTTGTTCGTTGTCGCGTTGATAAACGAGGTGATGTCCACGGTGAATGCAAAGTATCCACCGCGGTGAAAGCCCGCTTGCTGTCCGTTGACAAAGACCGTGGCTTCATAATCCACTGCACCGAAGTTCAGCAGCACGTTCTGTGCCCTCCAGGCGTTGGGAATTGTGAAGGTGGTGCGAAACCAGGAGTAAACCGCCGAGGTCGCCTGGATCCCTACACGAGGCTTTGAATCAGTTTCATGCTTGACCACCGGACAGAAAAGACCTACCAGACAATCCGCTCTCGAGACAAGAAGGTATAAGCACTTCTGCCGTGAGGTTTTGACCGAAGGGGGGACTCTTGACAGCATCCAGGCTCGCCGCAGCCTGATATTGCCAGATCCCGTTGAGATTCTTCCACTCGGACCGCTGTCGCTGGGGGCGAGGATACTCCGGCCAGGGATTCGTGCCGACTTGTTCAGTCCAGTCCGTGGTCAATGGGGGCTGCTGGACCGCATACGGTGCTGTGCGGCGCGAGGCAAGGGAGCTGGTGTCTCCCAGACCGCGAGCCAGAGACTGGGAGGTCAGGAGGAGAATGAACCAGGTGCAAAGCCAAAGCATCATGATGAATTTGCAAGTGCATTCCTTCCACAGACGACGCTCACGCGGAGTATTTATCTCTTCATTTCGCATGTAGGGGTTCACCATCGAATAGCGGAACATTCACCTTGGAGCAGAAATTCATTTCCCTTGTCATCGGCCTCTAGCCCACGCATATCCGCGTGATGACCCTCATCCCCCGCTCCCACGATGGAGGTGAATGGTGAACTGGGATACAGCAGCCCCGATATTGAGCATCCACCGGCGATAATTGGGCACCCAGCGTTGTGGTGCACGACAGACTCAGGGAGAGGTGGAAGCTGAGCCAGCCGACCCGAATGGCTGAGGGAGAATCTCACCGGTCACCGACGTCGTTGACAGTGGCTTGCCGCTTGCCAGATTGGGGAAATTGAAGCTATACCCATTCACCGATGGTTGACCGGGTGCAAAATCCTCAAATTGACTATATCGACCTGGATGCTGACTCGGTGGGGTCAACCAATGAGCAGCACAGATCGAAATCTGGGCTGCTTGAACATATCCTCCACCCCCGATCGCTTCCATTCACTTTCTAAACTGGGCCGCGGTGAATCTGGCTTCACCCCTTTCTGGCTTCCCTGGCATTTGGCCACTGCTACCATTCTTCCCCGCACCTCCTGGTCTCTCCCCTTGCCTTAACTCCGAGTAAGTTCAGAATTGGTGTGATCAGCCAAGCCAGTACCTAGGATGATGAGCTTCACAGCGATAAAGTGAAACTAAGTAAGGAAATATATTCTGCATGATTGCATCAGCCAAGTCGGCCGATGAACACCACCCCCAGCTTGGTTGTAGCCCTGTTTCTCCGCCCGGCCAGGACACGGGGTTGATACAGCAGATGACTGTTGGTGAGGTGACTGACAGCTCATTGTTTCTCTGGGTCGTCAAAACCTGCTGTCCCTTGGCTGTCTGTTATTGGGGTAGGGTAGAGAGTCATCACGGGATGCGGATCAGACTTTCCGGAAGAGCCCTCGGACCTGCGAACGTACACAGCTAGAAAGTATTGATATGAATTGGACTCGCAGGACAGTCTCAGATCTCAATCTGGTCCAACGGTTACTAGAAACTGGTTGGAGTCTTAGTTTCATGTGTGATGTCTGGCTCCACATGTCCCCGAGATCATACTGTGTATGCTACAGGCTCCCCTACTGTACATCGGAATAAAATGTGAATCTTGCCACTAACAACGGCTGCATTGTAAGATAGGGAGCACAATAAATTTGTAGCCTTCTGTAGTCTGGATTGGAACAAGAGAACAACTTATCCCCAGATTCATACTTATCAGTATGATTAGTATAAGTGCAGCCGCCTCCCTAAGAGGAACGGATGCTATTAGTATTCATTCCACCGGCCTGACACTGCCCACTGCAATATACGACTTTCAGGCAATGGGCCTTATTATGGGCATTACTGCCGACCGAGATGGACAATCTGATTGGCGATAGCATAGCTTCAAATGGCAGAGGCTCATATCGTAGACGTTGTAATTCCAGTTTCGCCGTCGAGGCTGGGTTGTAATTTGTCTTCTTCTCGCTTCTATTTCCCGTCCTCTCTCCCCTGTACTTGTGCTGATAATGGTGATTAATGGCAGGGGCTCCAGTGCATCAAGTGCGTGTTGGGCTGTGAAAAGCACGTCGGGCGATTCGATGTTGATCTGTTTTACCTTTGTATCCCCGATATCGACAGATACATCTCCTTGACTCTTCAAACTGATGGGGCCGGCTAATTGTTTGCGAGCGTCTTCTTCAACCACAGCTGCTCCATCTTGCTCGACCCCAAGAGATGATAGTTTGCTTCCTGATTGTTGTTGGAGTGGTCGCGTTCTCCGCGGTGGTAGACGCTGCAGAACAGAGGGCAGAATGATGGAGGAGAAGACAGACCTCGTTGCTGGTATTGTTGCCTGAGTCCTGTCGACAGTTTCTTGGACCGCGGAAGCAGTCTTTACAGACTGAGACTTTGAAGCCCTGAGACACGCGGAGGACAGGCACGGTATCGAACTTATGATTATGTTCTGCTGTATCTTCCTCAAGAACAAAGGCAGTTGATATGATGGAAGGATGTCGTCTGCAATGCTTTTCGTCATCCAATTACCCACCGATTCTCGGCTCACCTCCAGCAGGAAACACCTCATGTTAGGCGATACAGCCTGAATCGTCAGATGTAAGACATACCGATGCTATTGCAGCGCCGGGTTCTGGTCAGAGGGCGACAAGTTAGCCGGGATTATGACCGACTCACTGCCCACAGTCGGACAGAGACACGTCCGCGAAGCGACTCCTACCACCTCTGCGGCCAGATTGTGTCTTTACATACTCGAGGCCAGGAGAGATTGCACTGGAGGAATGACAGGTGACGCATTATGTTTGTTCACTGCAGGACGAAGCGGCTATTATACTAAGCTGCCCATTCAATAGTCTCTGACCGAGACATTCACCAGCAGAACCCCTGCAGAGGCGTGTGCGCGATGATTGAATGGTGGCGGGAGGGCCGTATTCACCATCGGCCGAACCGGTTCGGTGATACCACGCAACCCTAAAAGCTCGCAATTACATCGACACGAATATAGTTATCGTACCTGATTCGACTGCGCACCATGATTTAGCAACTCCTGTTGGCCGCACTCACACGGCACAATTCCCCTCGGGGTTCCACCAGCCGACGGTGGCAAAACGTCAGTTCGTGCAAGCCAAGCCCGCTGTCGTGGCAGCTAATGCGAGATGAATGCAGAATTGCCCTGCGAAGTTCTGGGACAGTGGGAAAACAAGGCTCGGGGAGCCCAAATACTCTCATCCTGCCTCATTCAGTACAAGATGTTTGCTTTCGAATGTACGCACAAAATGAGTGGTCGGCTGTTATTACCCCCGGATCATCAGCCCCGAGGCTACGGGTTCGTCCGGCCCCAGCGATAGTCGCCACTGGTCTGCGACACCCCACGATCGCTTCATATTTCCATCTTACTAGTTGGATTATAGGTCGAGACCGTTGCGCAACTCCCTGACAAGCTTCGGCGGCAAAACCCGTGTGAACATGTCATTCACCCTGCGCAAACCATGGAAGAGGACATGTCAACCCCAGGGTAACTGGCGACGTCGCTAAGCCAAAACCTGCACTACAGAAACAACAACAGACACCACCACTGTGTGAGGTATCGCCGCAAGATACGCTACTACAGGCACCTCCCAAGAGATCGGGCTGAAGCGGACAAGTCTCCCTAATCTGCTTTCAGTCAGTCATCCCGAGCTCGTCTACCAGCAGGATATCTTAGCCGACGCTTGGGTCAGCATCTCAGCTGGTGCTGCCGGCAGGACCTCACCTTCACAGCTAGTTTCCTGCATCCTCAGCCACTAGTTCGTCTTTCAGCGCCGCCATCTCTTTAGACAGATTGCTGAAAATCGACCCGTGCTTTGCCCGCTCCGCCACCCCGATCGGTTACCCCGTGCAAGATTGGGTGGGATGTTTCCTCTGCGGAGGAATCGCGAGTATATGAATCATGACTCGTCCTCAAAGCCAGGAGCGCAGCTGAGTACTAACAGCATCAACATCGAGGCGGTAGTAGCAAACTTTGCCTCTCTCCCTCGGAATTGCACCCATCAAGCAGGATGACGCCCCAACCGCTGCGACCCATCTCATACCGCAATGACCCCCTGGGCACAGTCAGCGTTGTTCCACCGACACTCGCCGAGTATGACTTTCTGCTGACGGGCACCACGAATGACGATGGCGACAGGACACACTCCGTGACTGTCGACCCGGTCGCCCTGCATCTTCCCTGGAGAAGCTCCTTTCCGGCGGCGCGGCAGTGTAAATACTGGAGCGAAGCCGAGGATGCGGGCAGGAAGCTGCTGCAACAGCTCAAGCGGATGGACGGTGCGGCGATCACGAACAATGGCCACACAAATCAAGCAGAGATGCCACTATCCAGAAAAGAACAGGAGCGGATTGTGAATGCGGCGAGTGCAGCCGGGTATATGAACCCGAACTGCACAGCCGAAGCGATTGAGATCATCGCGCAGCTCAACCTCATCCTCTGGATCCACGATGGTATGACTTGACTTCCTACTAATGGGGTACGCTGCATGGGCTGGGGGTGCTAACCCGGGATTTTGGTACTGTAGATATCCTCGAATCGTCCGACTCACCGCACGAGGTTGTAAACGTCCAGTGGCCTTGTGAGTGGTGACAGTGCTAACTCGTGCTCAGAGTGCCACAGTCGTCGAAAAAGTGACAGCCAGCTGGGCCGACATTCTGGCTTCTCCCGACAAATCCGCCCCGGACGCTGCAGATGCTTTCGCCAGCCTCGCCCGGCAAATCCTGAACAGCAATGGACAGGGGAAGGGGCTGATTCAGGGATATCTCAAATGGATGGCGTTCATGCGCTCCCCAATGCGAGACCAGTTCTCCTCATTGAGAGACTATCTGGACTACCGGGCGGTGGATATCGGACGCGAGTAAGTCGCCTGCATCTGCTTTCTGCATCCATCGCAAGGACTGACCCAAGCACTCCAGCTATATCTTGGCTGCCGTGAAATTCGGCAACCGGATCTGCATCTCCTCGGCCGACGAAACGGCTCTCAGCCCAGTGATCCAGCTGGCCATGGACCATATCATCTTGACAAATGACCTCTTCTCCTACGACAAGGAAAGCCGCGAAGCCGAGACCTGCGCCAATGCGGTCCGATATCTGGAGCAAGTCCTCGCCGTGGATGCGGGCGCAGCCAAGATCCTCATCACCAGTCTTCTCCGTCAGACAGAGACTCGCATGCATGCCGAACTAGCAAGTCGGCGCGGTTCGAACGCACTGAGCCCGTCACAGCTGCGGTATGCACGGGGGGTGATCGAGGCCGCAGCAGGGAATGTGGCTTTCTCGATTACCACGCGGAGATACAGCGCCATTGGTGCAGGTCAGACATGCGAGAAGAAATGCTGTTCGTAGATACTACTAGATCTTTAAACCGATTCCGAGCGAGCAATGTCTTTTCTAGTTACACAATTATCAAACGAACTTTTGTTTGTCCACTAGGAGGAGAACAACCAGTGGCAGCGGGCGAACCCGCAACAACCCTAAAAATAGCTTCATGGTATACCAGACTAGGGGGTACTTGATCACCTCTCAAGCTCCTCCCAACGAGTGATGTTAGTACAATAGAAAGAACGTAACCTTTGTTGGCTGAGCTTTGTAGCTTCGACATTACCAAGTTAGTGGTGAGACAAAGGCAGCGAGAATGGTTTGAGTGGAGTGCCTTATTGAATGCCATTGTGTTCGTCGTATAGGCCTGCAATCATCCTAACCATGGCTTTTTCCCAGTGGTCTACCACCACCACTGGGAAAGAACCCGACTACTTCGGCTTCATTGGTTCTCAGAGCGTGACGCTGGAGTAAAGGATTGTCTCTATTTCCAGTATGAACGGCTCAAGAGACAGATATGATGTATTGAGTGAAGCACATCGTCCGGCTGACTCCATTCACCACTCTGGTTCCCAAAGACCAGAGAATATATTCTATGACTAGAAGGTTTTCACCATTAGCCGTGAATGACTGGAAACTCATTCATTCATTCATTGTTGGTCGCCCATCAGCCCAGACACCCAGTAGCAAATAATGCAGGGCGAATCCCAACCGCTCGGAAATGCTTTGAAAGTGAACACACGATACAATTGGCTTGAAACCCCCCACATCACCCTTCTTGAAAGACTACCCCCGAGCGAAAGACTCTACCATGGTCTCGCGCCATGCGACGAGCTTGAAGCAGGTTGACGGTCGGGCCCTTCCCGGTTCATTTGGGCATGAATTCGACGATCTGGCAGCAGTGTCCCATGCTCGATCATTGGTCGACTACGATGGGATCTACTTCGGTCTGGCTTTCCTGTGTGGACCGGCTTTGTATCAGCCGATGGACTCGTCCGACGCCGGGGATGGGCTCCCTGAGGAGAAGAGCACTGGCAACGTCGGGGCGGGACCCTGGGCCTTTAACCCGATAGCCAGATTACCAGAGTCTTTTCCTGATTGATGATCGGCCTCGATCTACTTATTTCAAGACTTCGGAGTCCATACCGAGGCGCAATTCCCAAGCCTTTGAAAGCTAAGTGTCCAACCAAAAAATACTTTCTTCGTCTCGTCACCGTGATTAGATTGTCCCTTTGTGCACTTGTGATTGTCTCATTGAGAATGTAGGTTTCCCATTTTTGCTCGAGTGTTGACGTAGAATGATAGGAAGATGAGCTCGACCACTGCGACAAAATATACCAATTTTTCGAAACCCTATCTGCTCCACTAACTCAGTAATCAAGAAGTATTAAGAACTACCAGTCTTACCAACTGAGCATCACAATTGCGCCTACAAAGCTCACTTGGCTGTGCTTCGGTTTTCGCAAGCTCTACCGCGTTAACTGAAACAATGCCTGCCACATTCGCCCGCAGCCATACCGCACTGGCTTCAATTAGAGCTTCATTTCATTTATGCAAGATATCTCAATTTGAATATATACACAACACAGACTCTGCAGGGTCAAGCCCCATCCTTCATTCCAGAACATTTGTACCCCCTCCAACTAACGAATGCCGCATAGTACAGTACTTTCCTAAACACAGGCTCCCAAAACACAGCGGCCGCCCACTCTTCATCCTCCCCAGTCTTCGTATATACTGCGGTCTTGAGTGCTCGAGGACGGGAACTCGTCCGGTTTCACATCCGCCGGAGGACAGCCCTGCCCGTACGGCAGGGGACTCAATTCCACGGTGAAGTCCTCTTGCGCCGCCAAGAACTGTGGACGGGCTTTGGAAGGCATCTGATCGGCGCTGGTTTCTGCTAGATGCGAGTCCTCCCCGGCGGCTGTGGATGCAGGCTCAGAGACTTGCGGGGGGTGGGAGGTCTCGTAGAGGTTATCGTAGTCCGACTCGTAGATGAAAGGGTTGGTTGACATGGTGGGCTAGATTTTAGTTCAGTTTCAGAGGAGAGGTGGAGAGTCTAGTATAGTGGTTTTCATTTGTGTGCTGTGCTCGGGTGGAGCATGGGGGGGGGGAGGCAGACGTGGTCGAAGTGTGGATGTCATGCTTACTTATAATTCCGGGGGTTGATGGTGGCGATGACCGACGGGGGTTTTGCGTCACGACAGCCAGCCTCATTGAAATTGTCGCATGCTTTTTTTGCATATACCCCGCGTTGACAAAGCCTGGGTCTGCTGCTACCTAGGATATGATGGTAGGAATTATTGTAGTGGCAGGGATTTAACAGGTCAGAGTTATTTGTTCGACAGGCAGTTTTCCACTACTTAACATGGGTTCCCTCCCGCCAATCAGAAGGAGGGCCCCCCCGGTGAAATAGTAGAGCTACTAGTACATCCTTCTTCCACGGGTCAGCATCCAGCGATTTACCTCTGGAATTCCGGGGTCATGTGCTGCTGCACTTCTTCACAAACAGATACGCCATCCGTCCCAGCTGAAGCAGCCCCACATCACATCTCGCCACTCCCCCTAACCCCTCCAACCCTAAATCTCCCTCTTGCCCGAATCGCCGCTTGTCTCTCCAGAATAGTAGGTGCCAATTGGTGTATGCCGCAAAGACCGGGGTCGTAAGCGCAGAAGACTCCGGGACGTCAAATGCACCGGGCACAAGCCAACTATCGTCGCTGCTGTGGGCATATACAAGACTCTTGTCACAAGCAAGACCGCGTCTCGTTGCAAGTGCCTCTGAACATTCGTCGGTTGTGTCAAACTGAACAAATTGTCGAAGAGGATCCAGGGATTGATCGTGGGTGGCGTCGTGCTATGCATCCAGCGGCGAATATATACAAGAAGTGCGAGGGTTTCTCTGTTCGCGAATAAAGCTCAGCGGGAGCTCACGGAGAACTAAAGATGCATGAATTGCAGTCTTGGTTATGGTGAGGCTGACAGACCACTGGTGGCGACCGGAATCGCGTGACGATCAAGGGTGTTTATCATAAGCATTGAGGGGTGAACAGCGTCAGAGGGAGATTATTGGTTCCGTGGCCCACATCTTCGGAATTCTAGAACATCCTCGACACAGCTTTATCGAATCGAGTAACCTAATTTTTGTAGGAGTGCGGTTTCTGGTAGGAACTGAGTTGTCTATCATGATGAGAGCTTAATTTGAGCAACTGTGAGTTACCACCGGAAAAGCTCGGCTCGTGCACTCCCCAGAGAAACCATAGCCGAGCGACTAAAATAGACAAGCGCACGAGGCTCCTCCGCGTCGAAGATAGGTAGGAAGTCCGATAGTCGCGCCACGGTAGGCACATCTGCACAACTCGTCACATCCTCGAGACCCTCTTCCTCGATCTCAATCCACTTCTCAGCTATTGCTGCCACGACGGCACTATTCCAGATGCCTTCTTGGACCGCCGAAGCGCGAAGTACACCAACAGCACGGCGGCGGATGTGCGGGTCGCGGCACCGCACGGCGACGTTGAACATCGCGGCGATGATGCCAAGATCGAGCGAAAAGGTTTTGGGTGGCGATACCGAACACGAACAATTTCGGCCGGGGGAAGCCGAAGAGGGAAGTGGAACAATAGACTCCGCTAGAGTCGCCATCTCTGCAAAGAAGGAACAGTACCGGTCCCACTGGACATGGTCGCCAGCTTCAGCCTGGCCCGCGGGCTGGAAGATGTCTAATGAAATCAAGTAATCGAGCTTGCGGAGTTGAAGAATGGCGACGGCGCGACGCTCTCGTTCCGTCAGAGGGGCACCACGGGCACGCAGAAATCGGTCCAGCGCGATAGACCACTGTGCCAGAAGAGACATGGAGGTATCCCTTAGGTTCACAGCTGCGGAATTGATGCTGGGGGTCGGTCCTGTGTGTTCCTGCACGGATGGCAACTCAGCGGGCGCGTTTTCGCTCCGCAGCTCAGTGCTGCGCTGCCTGTAATAATACGTGTATATCTCCAGCGTTTCACGGGCGTCGGCCAACGAGTGGAATACCATCGGCCTGTTTGGGTCGATAACAAGCTCTGGCCAGAGGTTGCAACGCGCTACGCTTCGGCGATGGACGGTCTGTCGAGCGAACTGATCAGATATGGAGCCCGCATCCTAGCTCAAGGAAGGAATTGGTACCACAGTAATTTGCGCCTGCAAACGAGTAAAAAGACCACATACGATCTCGAGCGGCACATATGGCGTACGACCTACACTGAGAGTCACAGAGGTACCCATGGTGCTGGTTCGGAGCTCGTCGAGTATCTTCAGTCCGCTGGTGATGTGTGTGATGGCCGAGCCGGACTGGCCACGCATAGCCTTGAGCCCAGCTAGTACGCACAATCTGATGATAAGCAATGGAATAGCTCAGACGCACCTCAAAGCAAGCAAACAGGATACATGCTATTAAGCAGACGTCCAGGGGCTGCGATCCGCTGGTTGACGATGTCAGACAGCGCACGGCGCGCAGATATTGGCGCAGTGCAAAGGAGTCCTGCACGGCCTGAGAGCCAGAGCTAGTCGGGTTACCCGCATTACGCTCGAAACACTCATGCAGTGATCCCAAAGCCACTGTGACATGACGAATGGCTGGCTCATGATGAACAGACTGCAGTAACAGGCGTTCCCAGAAAGCGCACTCGAAATCGCCGGCGAGCTGCGGTGCGGTCTTCGCTATGAAGAACTGAAAAGAGCGGCGCTCCTCCTCGCCGCCAAAAAGATCCAAGGAAGGAGTACTGAAGGAACGAGGAATGAGCCGTCTTGCATGTGAGCTCAATCGTGTTGCTGTCAAGCTGGAAGATTGTGCTGGAGCGGGATTCTCATAGCCATCACACACGCGGCTCGTTGAGGTGCACTGGGAACAGGCGGGGCGCTCTTCACTGCACTTGATACGTCGCTCTTGGAAGTCCCATCAGGCAAGGTTGCTGTATAAATGGAGAATGCCACGGTCACTCACTCCTGAATCGGGTCAGCAGGGATTACGGCGGACTGCGGAACGGACATACTTGCAGGTCAAGCAGCCGGTGCGCGTCTTGGGCCGATACGCCCGCTTGCGTTCTTGCGGTGCAACCCGGGCCATGAATGGGCGAAGTGTGTCTGAGCAACAAGCCGTGCTTAGAGGTCTACCAGATGCATGTGGGGTTCAGAGTCAAGGTTGAAGTTCAAGTCACTGGGGATGAAGCCATTTGAAGTCACATGGCCAACTTGCCCCTTTTGAGCTTAGTCGACCGCGTCAGCCGGAAAGGGTATTTATAGATCAATACTCAATACCCAAGTTATCACAAGATTTATACTATAAAAAAGCTATCATAATCGCGATCCAAACACCTATCTCTAAATCTATTGAATGATCCCCCAGAGATCCTGTAACTGAGACAAAGAATCAAACTGCTATACTATGCGCTATCTTGTTCCCGCAGCATCTGCCCATGGTCATCAGCAATTTGAGGACAGTTAAATATCGATCAATTCACAGGATGTCATACCGTGTCGTTCCATCCGGCAATCTCCGCCTTGCTGTACACGCCCATCTTCTTCCGCTGTTTTCGACTGGGCATATCGCTATCCTTCCCTGGCATCATACGGCCAGGGTGCACCACATTGAGCAGCACCAGTGCGACCAACATGGGCACGGAGTCAAGGCAGTATTGATACGCCTCATGGGAGGGGATCTTGCTGTTGAGCCCCTGCGCGTACTCGCATAGACGAAAAATGATACGCATCTTGCACCTGTCAGTCCAGTTTCATCGTACTACTTGAAAAGCAAGGCACTTACCGTGATCAGCGCAAGACATGCGTAGAGCACATAGAGCAGCAGCAAAGCCTGGTTCGTGTCCGGTCGCCGCTGCTGGAGAATCTTGCGGTGGAAGAAAATCGCACAGACAATGAAGACCAGGACGAAAAGCTGCTGCACGCCCACGCCGGCCATGTAGGTGTGCAGGCCGGCCATTTCCGTGTCGGTCGAGACGTTATTGCCCGCCGCTTGCGCTGCGCCGTAAACCTGGATAATGAATGCACTAGGGAGTTGTCAGGGTGGAGGTCTGCGACACGCGATTATTGAAGGATGCATACATAATGTCCAAAACGACGAAGAACCAGCCAATATGCCACGGCCGCACGCACAAGACGCGCGCATCGTTGGTGAAGTTCCACACCATCCGGCCCATGACCATGTACACAAATGCGTTGGTCCACAGGGGCGCCACGAGGATCAGCACGAACCAGGCCGCATAATCAGTGTAACTGTCCGGGTTGATGATGCTGAGCACGCGGAAGATGTAGGTCAAGGTCTGGATGAGCCCGGACATGACGATCACCCAGCAATAGAACTTGCGATACAGGATAGCTTGTGCGGTGTGGGCGAGAGTCGTCAGGGCAAAGAGTACGGTAAACAGGTACGCTGCGCCGATCGAGGGACACAAGTTCCACATCGTCGTCTCGGGATGTGCCAGTGCTAATCTTGCCATTAGCGTGTGCTTGCTTCAGTTGGTGTTTACCCATCGTGACATACCTTTGCATTGTGTCATGATGGCGGTGATTTTTCGAGAGGCTCTTTGAGTGTGTGAAAGTACGGAGTCATCCACGTCGAGCTGGGATGAGCCATGGCTGCTTTATGTATCAATCGTGGTTTCATCCTTTGTTCGCTGCCTAGTTGACAGGATCGAGATCATCGTGAAGCTGTTCCATCGCGCAAGGCTGCGTCTACGAAAATCAGCCTGATTGGCCCCTTCGTATGGACGCACCAATCACCGCACGCATGTTGGGCCCCACTTCATTCTGGAGTCCAACACAGGATTCAATACTGGCAACTCGCAAGAATTGTGAGTTTCACATTGGAAAATTCGAGTCCGACTGATCTTATCTTCGCAATGTTGGAAATCTTGGCAAGACTCCGCCTACAATAACCCGTGGGTTGCGTGGACTTTTGTTCTGAACACAAGTGGCCCTTCTCGACCATGGTCATTGGCTGTAGCACAAGGTCAGATTCAGTCCATAAGTACTAAGTGTTCCTACCACTAACTAGTAAGTATTAACTGTATTTGTCAATGCCTGTCTCCCAAGAGAACAAGTGAAACAAATGCCATCTGATCCCACAGCTATCGCAGGTTGTGAAACAAGGTCGAAAACATCGGTGCGAACCTCATAGGGTCCAGATATTGCTTGGCAGATCATGCAAATCTGACCCGTCTGTAGCCAGGAATTCCGCTGGTGCCATTGCTCTTTCTCACTCAAGATTTGAGCAAGCTCGAGCTTTGGAGCACCCGGGTCTGGGTGATTGGACCCCCTTCTTGGTGTGCATCTTCACCAGCGCCATGGGCCGGGATTGTGGATTTCCGATCACCTGCGAGACGGTATGCATGGGCAATATTCAGATCGGTGCATAGAGCATCTATGTGGTCACGACCCAGGGTGCAAACGGCGATTCGAATGTGGGGTTGAGTAGTGCAAGATAATTCCGATAGCTTGGGTGTTGATATAGTTAAGTACAATAAAACAGTTGCAGTGGGAGGCAGCCCCAGGCTCCGTAGAGTGGTGCCTAGCGTTATTTACGTTGATAGTCGAGGATTGTGTCCTTTTCTACTTACCACAGGGCCAACCTTTCGCCCTCCTCATCTCCGAGTTTTGTCCTCGGAAAGATTCCGTGCGCGATACTTCAGTCTTCCAATAAACAGCCAACGACCACTACAGTACGGAGTGGTCAGGGGAGATATCGAGTCAGGCCCTCTCATCCAACGATACATCTCAAAAGAAAAAGTGGAGAGCCCTGGTGTGGCGAGTTGACCTGTTCTACCCTGAAGTATCCTCCCTCACAAGAGATTCCTAGTGTATGATTCCGTTTATTCCTAAGGCCCGAGTCGCAGACCCCGGCCGCAAAGGGGACCTTCGCCCACGCGATCATCGAATCGGCACCATCTTCGCGTGGAATGCGCGCGGACTTTTCTTTCCCCAAGAACTGGAGGAGTAAGGTGAATATCACTCAGTCAATGAGGAATGGCTTCTGTATGATACAGCTAATCCTCACTATCCACACCAAGTCAACCCCTCGCACCCAGCATCCTCGCAACATCACCTCCAACTACACACACCCACACATCAACCTACATCTTCTCCATCCTCCCCCCTCCCAAACCATCCACAGCCCTGATCAACGCATACACCGTCTCCAACACCGGGATCTCCACCCCGACCCTCCTCGCCCCTTTCACCACCGTCCCGATAATCACCTCCACCTCCATCCTCCGCCCCATCTCTCGATCCGTCTGCATACTCGTCCTCACCGGCCCCAGACCCTGCATTTTCGTAATCTGCTCATCCACCAACTCCCCGCGTAACTCCACCCCCTCCGCACGTGCCACCGCCACGACCTCATGCATCAGCCGCTTCGTCAACGGCAGCGCATCCTCCGAAGACAGCAGCCAGGCCTGACAATCCAGCCCCGTCAAGGTGGTGAGAGTGTTCCAGGCGCAGTTCCACATGAGTTTCTCCCAGCGGGTGCGTTGCAGATCCTCCGGGGAGAGCGGGGTGACCGGGGTAGGGTGGGGGTTATCGGACCCATTGAGCAACCCTATAAAAGCCTCCAGGAGGGTTTGTGCCCGAGGGGTGAGCGGCTGGAAGAGGCCGAGTTGGGTGGCTTCGGAGGTGGTGTGGGTGACGGTGCCGGGGGTGGGTTGGTTGGCGCCGACCCAGGTCTGTGTCCCAAGGATAAGCATTCATTTAGCAGGGAAGAGAGGGAAGGGGAGGGGTTCTGTGTCCAGGGTTCAAGGTGCATGCATGCATGCATCATACCACGCAGGAAAGAATCTCATTGCCCGAATCATACAATCTCCGAAACGGCGCCTCATTCCCCACCCCATTCTGGATGATGACAATGGTGGTCTTCGCCGCTGTGATGGCTGGGGCGAGCGAGCGGGCGACGCTGTCGATATCGATGGCTTTATTCGTGCAGACGACGTAATCGAATACCGGGGAGGCACCGGGGCTGATGAGGAGGTCGGAGAGCGAGCTGATCACTGCAACAACAACCCCGTTTTAGTTAGTATCGTCTTTGCCTCGGGGCAGGAAAGGGCAGGGTCGACACGTACGTACCGTGGTCTGGGTGGAAGCGGTGTTCGCCGTGATTTGCGCTTTTCAGGAGTATGCCCTGCTCACCATATGAGTACACTACATATGATTCTCCCTGTCCCGGGTAAGGGGGACGTACATGCTCTTTCACAGCCGCATAATTGGAGCGTGCCACGACCGTCAAACGCACGCGTGGGCTGTTGCGGAGGATGAAGGCGTAGAAGGAGCCGATGCTGGGTGGGTTATGTGGGGTGGCTCCGGCGTAGATGAGGGAGAGACTTACGCGCCCAGTCCGAAGAGGAGGACTTCGATCTTGTTCTCGGACATTTGAATTGATGTTGTGCCCCTCAGGATTACATGGATGTTGGCGGGGGGGGGTGAAGGAACGTGGGGGGAGGGGGTTCTTATACCTGGTATCGATCGTGCGGGGGTCGGGTTGATTTCCGCCGGGATTCTGTCCGAGGGAGCGTGGGGGACAATCACTTCTGAAGAAGTAGACTCTCAATGATTGGGGTAATCATTGGAAGCCACTTCACGAAGGTTATAGAGCTGTACAGAGCACTGAACATTGTGGTCTAGGAGGAATACTGAAACCAGCATCTAGCTGATATAGCAGCTTCAGCTGCAACCTGCCAGCCCTCCTGCACCACTCTACATACCCACCCCAATAACATCAAACGTCCATTCATCTATTGTACCGTAAACATTATCTATAACCCACCCCCAATTTCCTCCAAACCACAGCTATAACCTCCTGCGAGATCACCTACCGCATCACATTCCGCACTCCCGTCTCCATCCACAGCTTCGTATACTGCTTGTGCAACCAGAACACATACCCAGGCATAGGCGGCGCCCCCGTCCCGTCCACCTGCTTCGACCCCTGGAAGAACACACTTTTCAGCCCAAACTCCGCCACCCCATCCTCGGGCTTCACCACCGCACTCAACTCAAACAACCCGTCCGAATCCCTGACGCCTTGTTTTCGGGGTGAGTCGCCACAGCGCACGACAATCCGCTCGGGGGTCTTCTCGACGACCTCAAAGTGATCGGTGATGCGGGTGCCGACCTCGTAGGTGCTGGTGCGCAGATCGGCGCGCGTCCAGAGGTCGGTGGCCGTGCTGCTGTTTTCGTACTTTTTCGAGAAGTAGCGGCGTTGGTAGGCGTATCCTTCACCCATCAAGGACAAAGTATTAGCTTGCGACATCATAACGAGTATACAAGTTGTGCTAGCTGCTACCGGCTAGCTGCTCGACGCCCCAGGACGCTAAGCGCGTGCGGCAGCTGCGCCGACTGCAGGTCAGGGTCAAAACCTACCCCATCCACTGTATACCCCCGCGCAGAACGCCTCCGTCAATTTTCCCTTCTTCTCTAGTAACGATGGGTTGATCTCCGATAGCGGCACGCGCCGGATGCACAGGTCGTGGCTGGTGGGGTTGTTGTGCGGGTTCAGCGACTGATAGCCCGGGGTGTGGAAGATGGGGTCGGAGAGCGGCAGCGGCACGAAGACGGAATTGCGGGTGGCGAAGAAGAAGGCGCCGAGGGAGGCGGTGCCGCCAATGGTGGTGAGTTTGAGGGCACGACGGAAGAGGCCCATTGCGATGTTTTTTTTGGGGGGGGGGGGGGGGGAAGATGCAATGGAAGAAGATGGTGGAGGGGAGATACTTGTGATGCTGGGGATGGACGGGAGGTGATGACGGAGTGAATGGGCGGGAGGTGAGATCATCGCTTCGGATCGGAACAACTCCGGGTGGTTGGCTTTTATCCTACTTATTTTGCTTAATTAAAGATACACTACGGTCGAATACAAACCACCCCATAAGCTCTCCATAGCAATTTTGCAGGAAAGTCTCCGGCCAATAGGTTTTGAGTATAAAATCGTAGAACGGGATACTCTTCTAACTGAAAAACCATAGTATTGATATTTAATAAATAGTCTAGTAGATATACAGCTCTGGATGCTCTATAATGATCCAACTATTCTCTATTACACCTGGATAGCCCTAGTATATATGGATGATCTGGAACTTCTATAACTTGAATTGAGAGGACTCTATATCTGTATTTAATAAGTTTTTGTACTTCTCTTTGTAATTAGGCCCGGCGGAATACTGCCAAAGATGAGCTATTGAAATGGTATACGAGTTTCAATAGCAAGTGTTTCTAGATTCCATCGATAGTATTACTATAGAATCTAAATATAGACTATACTACCTCCAAATATTAAAGCCCTGAGTAAACTATATTTAAGTATCTATCTTCCTCGTCTTCTATAGGATCTTCTATCACCAAAGGTCGTCGAGTGCTTACACAAGCAGGCTCTGGCTACATACTAGTATCTAATTAGCATCTCTAAGATTATTCCCCTGATGTTGAGATAGACTGTGCTGTATCTATTAAATAAAAGCTGGGATTTAGTCAGATCACACCGTCTTCTACAATTAAATATACTGTACTTCGATCGGGTTCCCAGGGGAATCACAGCAGACAATCTTATATACATATTGCTCGATACTGCATGCAACAGTGCCTTGTTGGGTTATAGCAGGGTGGTATGCTAGACCCCGACTGTCCAAATAGAGAGCTGCATATGCATAGTGAGAGTAGGAACCACTACCCAATCACTGCAGCTGACCTTGTGACGAAACTCAAGGCGTAACTTAATCAGAATCTAGATTATAATTGCACTCCAATCGGCTCTTGTGGTCATACGGGATACTATTCAGGATCACTTGTGCTACTTTCGGATATACGGTTGTTGGGAAAGGGACGACTTCGCGGCTCTTGGGGGAGGTGTCGCGCGAAGCAGAGGTATTTCTCGGTGCTGTCGATTTGGCCCACATCTACTTTCTTCACGGCGCGGGACAAATCCGTCATATACTACTGATGGGCTGGGGTGGTATAAGCATGAGCCATATAACTCTCGACAGGACCATCCAGCGTGTGATTTCTCAGTCAGTGAAGGAGATCCATGCTTTAGGTATTTATCATCAGGATCTTCGTCTGGAAAACAATTCATAGAATACTGATCTCAAACAAGTCTTAATTATTGATTTCCATCGAAGCATATTAGAGCACTTCCATCGAAGCACAAGCAACCCGTCCTTAAACAATTACAATGTGGTCCTAAAGAACATGAATCGAAGAAGTATCGTGTGGTGTAGGAAATTAAGGCTGCTGGAGATGGGACCTTGTACTAAAGCAATACAGGAACTCAACAGGCACTACAGATACCCTGTACAAAAGCAATTAAACGAGCCGCCATCGCTGTGCACTAAATGTTTTTTTCTAGGCTAATGTCTTATGACCATTTATTACCCAGCAAGCGTGACCTCCACCGTTAAGACGATACGAGGTTGATGTTCTTAACTACTTCATATATGTGGAAACCATTCCCTGTTCGCCTTTATGCGGTGGGTTTGCCAGCGAATATCCTATCTTGACCGGTGTATGTGGTAGCCATGCTTTGACATGGTTTTATCCCCGGCTTTGGATAATAAGAGACCTGCATTGGTCAACAGATTTGTGTCGGTGTGCTAAACATCTACAAGCTGCTCTTAGGATAGATGCCATTGGGCATTGGAATTGAAAGACTTAGTCTGTCGTGCATCGGCGTCATTTTATGGATTCGCCCGTTATGTATACAAACGTTATGGCATAGAGTCAGTCACCAAGTTAAGGAGCCTAAGCGGTCGTCCGATAAATCAATTCCACAATGGCTGTTTGGCTATCTGTAGGCAGCGTAGTATGACAGCATCTATCATTGTCAATGTGAAAAGCCCACGAAAATGGGAATATATAATATACCACGCACGGGCGTGTTAATCCCGTCGACACCCAGACTTACTCCGTAGTGAGCAAGGTACTCGTGGTCTCATCACTCGATGGATCATGCAAGATTGATCCGGCTTGGTGGTTGATGGCTGGCTAGCATCGATTTCATCATCTCCGTCCAGAGCATTAGCGTGATTATCGAACCATACTCTGCTATCTGAGTAAAACTCCTCGCAAGCACTGGGTATTTTGTATAACTCTATAATAACATTGTGTATATGGTCTTCAACAGCAAGTTGCTTATAGATCTCAAGATCCTGTTTACTACTAATGGACTGATATATAAATCATCGACCATAGTCTTCTAATGTAACTAGCAGAATAAATCACTGTTGTATATTCTTATATATCAGTTAAAGATAGTAGTAAATAGACTTATAGATTTTCTACTGTTTAGATTTATAGTTAGTCTACAGGAGAAGTCGTAGAGAATAGTATTCTCTGGTTAGAGAAGAGATTTTACCTGTTGCAGAGTAAGACGGTGTTTGTACTTGTAGAGGCCTCCATAGAAGATCATGGCAATATCGGATGTACTCTGGAAAAGTTATTGGTTGGTTGTGCTCTCTCTCTTGCTACTTCCGTTCCTCTGCTTGCTTTCTCAGCTCGGCTTCCTGCCTTTGGCGTTCCTCCGCGAGCTTTCTTCCCTCCTCTGCCTTGGGAAAATTGAAAGCAGCAAGAGTGTATACACTGATTATGAAATAGCATGTTTGATGTAGGTTCGAGCTCTACATATAAAGCTGTCTTGTCCTGCTTTTTCAGATTTCGTAATTAAACTCTGTGGGTATAATTGCTCCTATGGCTGCGTCCTCAGGTTCACGCAAGAGTCAATTCAATAGCATTGCACTTATAGATTCGATAAGCAACGACTATCAATCACCGTCGATGGGAAACAGGAGAATAATCACATTAGTTAATCTTGGCTTTTATTTATTTACTTGGACTGTACCTTGTCTAAGTTACCTGTCCGGCAATTACACTACAAGGCTCGTCTATCAATTGGAAGGTAAAAGAGTCTTTTCTTTTGACCTGAACAATCCTCAAAGTGTAGCATTCTATGCTATAGGGTACTGCCTCCCTTTTGCCGAGGTTAGGTTGTTCCTCTATAATAGCTGGGATAGATTAATCAAACAAAGAATCATCTGCTATACCTCTTTTTTTTTAGAGTCTATGATTTCAACTAACCTCACCTATCACCCAACTGAATATTCACTCGAAGACAAGTGGAAGATCATAAATCATTCAACCACCATGGTATCTACCCATTTTATACCCACAAAACACAAATAACCACCCAGACAAGAAGTACACGCACACAAACCAGATACTAAAACATTCAACAACACACCCCCACCTAAGATCGAGGCCACCTCTCCAACCAATCCCTCACATACCGGCCCAGAATCCCATCCTCGACGATCCTCAACCGGCCATTGCGCAAGGTCACACTATCCCTCTCCGCGCGCTCCGTACAGAAGCTGGGCTCCTTTCTCCCCTCCCCGCTATACATTGCCTCGTAATGGCCCACGAGCTTCACCGCAGGATTCACCCGCTCCTCGCCGCGGGCCTCACTCTCCCGCAAACGGTCCAACCACTCCGCAAACCCCACCACCTGGAACTCCATCCCCAACGCCCCCAAACTCCGCAGCAGCTCCCCCCACGCAAACGGATACGGATTCGTCAGATTATACACCGAGTCATCATCCTTTTCCTCCGCCGCCGACCAATCCTCCGAAGTCGTACTGAGGACCGACCCCCGTCGCGACGTCGGCGGGGTATGCGAGCACGTCCGCGCAATCTCCAACATGGCCGCCACCAACTTATCCACCGGTAGCCAGGCGCACTGCACCCCGTGCAAGTCCGGGAGGACGCCCAGCGTCAACGCGGAGCGGATCATCAGCGGCAGCGCCTCGGTGTCGTTCCAGCCCCCGCGCTTCGAGTGGCCCGACACCTGGCCGATGCGCAGGGAGAACGCGCGGGCGCCGGCGGTGCGTCGGGCGGCGCTGACCAGGTGCTCGCCGATGAGCTTCGAGCGCCCGTAGCCCATGGCCAGCGCCGCGTGCCAATCCTGCATCGGGGCGTCGGGGACGGTGCGCTGCGGCGACGCCAGGGCGGTGGAGATGGAGCTGCAGTACAGCAGCACGGCGGGGGAGGGGAGGAAGACGCTGAGGGAGAACTGCAGGAGGTTGGCCAGTCCGTGGAGGTGGGGTTCGAAGGCGCTCAGCGGGAGGTTGAAGTTGACCGGCCACGCGGTGTGGATGATCAGGGAGACCGACTGGCGCAGTTCGGTGTAGGTGGATGGGGAGAGGCCGAGGTGGGGTTGGTCCAGGGCACTGGTGAGAGCGATGATCTTGTGGGTGCGCGCCGGGGGGATGAAGAGGTTCTTGCGATGCAGGGACGAGAGGATTGCCTCCTGCGCGTTGGCACGGCGCGTGAGGCAGTAGATGCGCGCGACGGTGTCGTCGTGGACGAGTTTGTAGAGCGTGTGGGCGCCGAT
Organism: Aspergillus saccharolyticus JOP 1030-1; assembly: GCF_003184585.1. NCBI lineage: Eukaryota > Fungi > Ascomycota > Eurotiomycetes > Eurotiales > Aspergillaceae > Aspergillus > Aspergillus saccharolyticus. Next base: position 75,268 of record NW_020290682.1, read on the forward strand.
GGAGCCGGTGGGGCCCGTCAGGAGCTGCGGTCTGCGTTAGGGAGATGCGGTCAAACGATAGTCAGGGTCAAGGATGACTTACAACACTGCGGGTGTTGGCCACCTGGTCCGGACAAGGAGTGTGGACGGGGAAGGAGGCCGAATATTTCTCCAGCAGCCCCGACATCTGCGCCAGCTCGTCTTCCTCCGACACTACCACCCCCCCACTCGCCGCAGACTGGCCGATCTGCGCCGCGTGGATACACTCCGCCAGCCGGGCGATGCTGCCAGCCTCGAACACCAGATTGTGGCCGATGCTCTTGGGGTCGGCCAGCGCAAAGTCCCGCAAGATCCACCGGCGCAGCTGGATTGCCTGGAGACTATCCATGCCCTGCGCGAAGAAGTCCGTGTCCAGGTCGATCTCCGCGAGGGCCAGCTCCTCGCGACACAGTTGCAGGAGATGCTCCTCGGTGGCCTGCAGATCGAGCCGCAAGGTCCCGCTCGCAGCCTGCTCCATGCGGGTGTACATGCCCTCAATCACCTCCGCGTAGCGCGCATAGACCTGCGCGCGGATCATCGAGCCCTTGTCCGTCCGGGGCACGAGGCGATCGGCCGCCAGCACGACGACCATGTCGCGGGAGATCTGCGAGAACTGCTCCGCGTGCGCGTTAGCCTCCTGCACACTGGGCCAGATGAGGTCCCGGAACTCCTCGTCCGAGTAGCGATGCGCGCCGCCAGCCCGAAAGACGAGCAAGCCCGGCACCGCCCTGCCCACCCCCACCACCACCGCCTCGTCCACCAGTCGGTGCTGCTTGATGCGGCCCTCGATGGGCAGGGGGAGCACTTTCTCTCCGTTGACCAGCGTGATGCGGTCGTCGATGCGCGAGACGTACTTCCATCGATCAGGGATCGTGGGATGCGGGGTGAAGACGTCGCGCGAGTGGTAGGAGCCCGGCGGGTTGTCCGAGTTGGACGCGGTCAGGGCCGGGTGGCCCTGCAAATAGACCACCTCGTAGAGCTCGTCGCCGATGGGCTTCATCCAGATGAAGGGGCGGATGTTGTCGAAGAACCGCATGTAGTTCCAGTAGGGATCGTTGGCGGGGCGGGAGATCGACTCCGCCACCAAACCAGCTTCCGTTCTATACGTCGAATGTGTTGGTTAGACCTGCAACATCACCTCCACCATCCTCCAGTCAGGGAGAACTCACAATCCGAAAGACCCGCCAAACCGAACCCCCTCTGCCATTAGACGATCGCCCAACTCGTCCGGACACGGGGCGCCGCCGTAGGTTACCGACTCGCACCGTCGCAGGACCTGCAGGCCGCGTGGACTGTCGACCAAGAGCTGGAGCAGATAGGGCACCCCCTGGACAGACTCCGGACGGGCCGCCTCCAGGGCCGCCACAGCCGTCCGGGCCGTGAGGGGCAGCGCAGCGTCCCACATGTAGGCGGTGCGTCGCATGTACATGGCCTGGAGGGCGGTCGACAGCCCGTGGAGGTGGAACCAGGGAAGCGAGTTGAAGGAGGTGAGGCCGGGGCCACGCATCGGATGGGTCATCAGGGCCTGGTGGCTGAGGTACAGCGGCTTGGGGGTCCCTGTCGAGCCGGAGGAGTGCAGGATCAAGGCAATCTTATGCACTTGCCTCGCCGGGCTGCGGCCGCGACGGAGCATCAAGATGGCCGGTTCCTCCATGGCATCCTCCTCCTCCTCCGGCGAGGGTCGTTGGACGATGGGGCGACACGCCACCAGCTTCCGACGCAGAATCTCCCCCATCGTGGTGCGGATGGTGGGCGTCTGCCCGTACAGGATCGTGTCACAGCCGACCATGTCGAGCAGGGCGACGCAGGCCGAGGCCGACAGACGCGGGGACAGCATCATGACAGTGTACCCGAGTCGGCTCAGCGCGAAGAAGGTGATTACCATGTTCAGGTCGGAGAGGGTGAACAGCGCCACGATCGCGCCCTCCTGGCGAGGCTGGGGGAGGTCAGGAGTTGTCCCACGGGGGCAGGGAGAAGGGCAACTCACAGGCTTGAAGCCATAGTCCATCAGCGTATACACGGCCTGGTCGATCATAATGTCCAGGTCCAGACCGGAGAAGTACTCGTACTCCACCGTCTCATCGGGGGAGGGTCGGGGATAGGCCAGGATCGGATGTTGAATGGGATCCGCTGCTCGGAGACGAATCAAGTCATCCAACATGTGTAGACGACCGAAGCGAGAGATCAACTCTTCGGGCGAAGAGGGCTTGTGCCTCTTGGGCGAGGGCCCGTCATGATGGAGTATACCCATGGTGAAAGGCTGGATGACGTGGAAAAGAATGAGCGTAGAGGAGCTACCACTGGGCGTGACAGGAGTCCTTTTAAACCCAACCCGGAGGGGCTCCGGAGTGCACTGCGTCAATTAAGAGGGAGATTCAATGAATCACTGTCTCGGGAGTGTCGCAGTGGCAAGCCGGCTACGAAACCACCCCCTATATCCCGTAGCATCATAGATCCAGAGCGGTGAAATGAACTGTCTCCAGTCGAATCCAAGTATTTTTATTTTTTTTTTCCTCTGACGAATATATTTTACCTTTTTTTACCCTTGCGCTGCTGACCGTGACGTGGGTCCGAGGAAGATGACGAGGGGGAAGGACAGAAGAACAGACTCCAGCTTAGGGCTCTGTCTGGCGCTGACCCAAAAAAAACATCCCCCGAGCCCTAACTTCAACGCATCGACGGAGTATCCTCCGTAGTATTGCACGGGCCCAGATCGGGCCAGCCCATTTAGCACGATCGGAACAGGACGTCCTTCCCCCAAACGATCGGCTGACTTATCCACTAGGCACTCCGTACATACCAGATTACTTCACCTCTCCGCAGATCCCCTCGGTGAGGCGGGTTCTACTGCTGGAATGGGGGAGGGGACTGTCACACTGCAGCGGCGACTGCACGAGCGGGTGGCCAGACGATCGCCAGTTATGATGAAGACGTTGCGTGATACTGCATGAAGCCGTCCGTCTTTTCTTGACTTCATCACCGCAGGGAGGGAGAGACCAGGATGAAGTCCCAGTCACCCGGACTGTCGGCTCCAGGAACCTGGTTCGTTCGGTCTTATTCGGCCAGTCAGAGGTGAGCGGATCGATCGACGATCATCCTGGCTCCAGGTTTGTGCCCTCATGATGATGATTGTTACTAGGTTACTAGGTTACTAGCCTGGGTAATTTCTCCTCTATTTTCAGCTGTCTCAGCCCAGTGGGGAATTACACATGTCTTGCCTAGACACTGACAGATGGGCGACCAAATGAAGTGCGCGACGGAAGGGGGAGGGGGGGGGGAGACAGACCGACCCACTGTCGCGGGATGGCCGGATTGCGATACGGAGTAGTTATCAAGGAGAATGACTGGTGTAACTGAACTGAACTGAACAAGAGCCCAAATCTTGTTGCGCGGTCTTCGTGTTTAGCCTTTTGGCGTGGTTTATTTTCAGCCGAGCTCTATTTCGGTGGTGGAGTGGACGGAAAGACCGTGAAGTGGCGTCGCAAAAGTTACCGACCAGGGGGGGCACATCCAGTACACAGTACAGTAGTTCACGCAAGTGAGCAAGAGGACGAACTGCGCGTGCAGGGAGAGAGACTTTGCTGTCTGTGTGGTGCTAAAGCAAGCACTCTCCCCTCTGGATTTGTGCAGGGGAGTTGGGATTTTTGGTTAAGCCGAGGAATGACAAATTCTCCGCCTGGAAGCGAGACGGAGAAAGTGACATATCAATTCACAAGCGCGAATTGACCTTCAGCTGAGGGGGAGGGGGGGTGGAGACACGGCGACTAAACTAAGTACTGTAGTAGTGTTGGAGACCTAAATTGACCCAAGATAACATCCCGAGCAATGTCCACTCATTGAACAACTATCAACTATGGAGTACGTACATACTTACATCTGGAGAAGAGACAGATCGTCCCGAAAGGTTCGGGGAAGAACCTCCGCTCCCGCCATTATCGAAAACCCCCTTGTCAGGTTATTGTTTGTTTGATACATACTCAGTATCTCAGTCTGTCTTCCCGGTTGGCTTTCTCTTGCCCTCACCGATGTTTTCCCGTGAAGAAAAGGTGTTGGAGTATCATAGCTCCTCGACTATTAGACGCACCCAACCGGATTCGATTCAGTCTCCTTCGAGCCGCCCACGCTGGAAAAAGCAAAAAGATGAATAAAAGCACCAACTTCCAATTAGCAGCAATATTGCCTCGTCCGGCGCATCGAGCTGTCCAATCCTCCTTCATCAATTCCCTCGCCCTACAGCTCGTGTCTCATCAATCCCTGCTCTTCGACTCCACTGATCATCCTTGTGTGACCGCAGAAGAAAATTCTTTTCTTCAGTCTTTCTACACTGGGGGGATGGTCTCCCCCCCCCCGGTTCTGGCATCTAAATCATCTGACTCAACCACCATGTCGGGACTTTTTTTACGGTGGGTTGTTGCACTGTCCAGAAACAAAATACGATGGCAGTCCACAAAGTCCCTTTTGATTCAGGTACCATTTTCCCAAAAAGAAACCACTGTTGGAAAACGTTGGCGGTATCTAGCCGGGTGGATCACTCTGCCTCGGTGACTCTCTGTTGTAGTCCATCGAGATCATCGACCACTAACCACATGAGCAAATGCTTAGATGAACTACCCTCCGAAATCCTGGAACCAGAGGAACCGGAACCAGTTGAAGTGCTACGAGCGAATCATAGGGTGGACGATTCGTCACTCGAAGGAAATATGGAGGGGTTATCGCCCATTCCATCGGGGGGATGACGATTGAGTTTTGTCTTGTCGCAAGATATTTCCTCGAAGTGATCGCAGTGCTCATGCCTCGCTTCCCTTCTCGCGAGACGATAAACCATTCGCTCGATTCAGGGAATGGATAGACGTCTCCAGTCGCAGGATTGCGCCGATCCATTGTAGCGGCTAAACCGGTGCTGGCTACGGAGTAGCTTAGCGGATGGTCATATCCAGGATCCCGGAAATGAACACACCCCCCTCAGCAGCAGAGGGTCCGTGGGATAGGCTCGTGTGGTGGGGAGGGCAGACTCGTGCAGGACGATCGGCTGGATGGTGCTGTTCTTCTACATAGACTTCCTGGTGATGCGATGATGCTAGAAGGGTATAGCCGAGCAAAGACGACTGGCGGAGATGTGCGCGAGATGATGACTGGATGAGCGATAAAATGTAAATGTACCCCACGGTGCCTGAGATCGCAGCTGTGAATGACGAAGACGGGGCTGGCAACTGTGGCGCTGGGTGGCGCTGAAGACCGAAGACCTCCACGAAAGAAGACGATTGGAAGCTTCTCTCCGGCTGACGATCGGAAACGTAGTAGATGCAATCGAAGGGGAATGGGTGATCTGCTTGATGCAAATGCAATTGATGAGATACTTGCGACAATGAGTTGATATCGCAGAGGCCATACTCATTGTAAACACCACTATGTCATTTTGGTTGCCAATCCTGCTCCAATCTTAGCAAATCCAGTTTGACCAGACTACGGTAGGTAAGTTGAACGTGCGATACGCATCTACACCAAGAAAATCCCAGATCCCAGCCCTCCACCGCACCAGCAGGTGCATCAACGTGTGACTCTGTGCAAGGGACGGTAATCCGTCCATCCTCCGTTCCCTTGAAACCAGTCTTTCCCAAAAGGAATCTCCCAGACTTTTATTTTCCGAGACACCCTCGCGGGATCCCTGTCTGTCATCCACCAACCAATTATTGAAACCCTATACCTTATCCCGATAAAGGGCCAGAATCATCATGCACGGATAACTGCACTGCATCCTGGCGTCAGAGAACCAGAGCTGCTGCACATGTTCATATAAAACCTGACGCCTTCTTTCGATTGTTCTTTTCATGCGCGATAGACTCACACCGCTTGTTCTCCCGCTGCAATCAAAAGCAACAACTTCAGTGATATTTATCTTCCTGGTCCTGTCTGACCTTCAACATCTATTTTCTACTGCATAAACCTTGTCCCTCTCATTCTGATTCTGACTGTGCATACGCATACGCATATTCCCAAGCCTTTACCTCTTTTCGTTCCAATTGCTCCATCACCATGGCCCCAATTTCCCTCTGTGATGGCAGCAGCAGCAGCAGCGACGCCAACAATCCCCTTACATCCACTCCCACTCAGAGCCTGCTTCCTCTCGTCGAGCAGATCAGACAGGCGGTAATGCAAGAAGAGAGTGCCGACCGAAACCCCAACGCGCACTTCCAGCTCCTGGGTCTAATCGACGACCTCAAGCGAGCAGTCGAGAGCCCAACCGAGACGCTGCTACGGTTAATCTACCAGGTCTGCCTCCCTTCTACCCATAGAACCTCTCCAACCCGATTCACTAACCGGACCCTCAAAGCCCCCGCAAAACGCCGCCCTCCGCACCGTCATGGATATGGGCATCTTCCCATTACTGATGGAGCACAGCAAGGGGCTATCGGCGAGCGAATTGGCTGAGCACACCGGGGCCGAGAGAGCGTTAATCGGTGAGTTTTGTTTTTTTGGGGGAAACGTTACCGACTTGCCCTGGTGTGGGACACACTGACACGACCGTTGGACGCCCAAAACAAAAGTCCGCCTCATGCGTCTCATGGCCTCTCTGGGCCTCTGCATGAACCCCACGCCGGAATTCTACCGCGCGAATGCGAAGACCGCCGCCTTGACCCAACCGATTGGGCGGGATGGGATTCCTTGCATGTATGTGCTGCCCGGTGGAAAGGTCCCCTCCCCCCCCCCTCCCAGCACAATCATTCACTATCTACATACCCAACAGACCTAGCAACCAATCCAAGCATCAATCAGAACAACAGGAAAACTAATGATGAATGGAAAGATACGACCTCACCCTCGCCACCCTCACCAAACTCCCCGCCTACTTCCACGAGCACGCCTACACCACCCCCAAGGAATACTCCACCAGCCCGATGAATTACGCTGTCGGGATGGGCCAATTCGAATGGCTGGCCGCGCACAAACCGCGCCAGACGCGATTTAACTCGTACATGGCGAGTCGACGGCAGGGGAAGCCAGAGTGGTTTGAGATTTATCCCGTGGAGCGGCTTACTACCAGCACCACCACCACCAGCCCGCTCAAACAAACCCCGGAGGCAGTCTTCATCGTCGACGTAGGCGGCAACCAGGGCCACGATCTACTCAAATTCCAAGAGCGGTACCCCCCGGACCAGATCCCAGGGCGTCGGGTGCTCCAGGATTTGCCCAAGGTGGTCAAGTGGGATGTGGGGAGGGGGATTGAGGCGATGGGGTGTAGTTTTCTGGAAGAGCAGATGGTCAAAGGTTCGTCGTCTCGTTTCCCCCCTTGCAGGAAATGTATACCATTGAAGTATGCATGTGTATGTGTATACATTCGAACCTTCAATAACCCCAACTCTATCCCGACCGGTATATACACACACACACACAGACTAAAACACTAAGTGACAGGCGCACGAATCTACTACTTCCGCGCCATCTTCCACGACTGGCCTGACAGCACCTGCCAAACCATCTTATCCCGCACCGTCGCGGCGATGGAACCGGGGTACTCGCGCGTGCTGATTATGGACATGGTGCTGCCCGACACCAACGTCCCGCTGCTCCAGGCCTCGCTGGATATCCAGATGATGAGCATCGGGGCGGGGGTGGAGCGGTCGGAGCGGCAGTGGCGGGCGTTGTTGGGACAGGCCGGGTTGGAGGTGACGGGGATTTGGAATCGGCATCCGGGGATGGAGTCGGTCATTGAGGCTACTAGGGTTGCTTAGTACTTGGTTAGTTCACCACTAACTGAGAGTGAGGGATACAAGTACACAGTACACAGTATACGATACGGAATAGAGTCTACGTGCGAAAGTTGTTGTTGTTGTTGTTGTTTCACCAGGGTCTGTGCGGTGGATCTCTCGAGACGAGATACATCAATGTTCCTTTTGAAGAAGAAGATGACAGGTCACCTTTCCTCCAGAGTCTGGAGCACAGAGTACGGAGACTCCACTCTACCTATCGTACTTGCCTAGAAACCTCCTTACTGGAATTAAAGAAGCAATACAGCAGCACATACTAGAACTAATGAACGTACAGACTACTACTGTAGTTAAACTAGGCGCATCCTGCCAGAGTCGCACACAGCTGACACAACCTCCCCATCGAAAACTCTTTCATTCCTCAATATCACAACCCCCTTGCAGATCTCGTACTTTGTCCATTGAACCACCCCACAGCTCTGAAGCTTTGTCGTGACACATAGTGTAAACTCTATGCCAGTTTGAACTTGAAGTGATCCTTTGCGTGTATCTTCTCGAGCTTATACATCTTCCATTGCATATACCGTGCTACTTGCCGCACAGACGTAACTCACCGTAAGTTACAGACTAACTCTTACTCAGGGCTTTATGGAAGCCTGATAAGCATAACTACACGTACAGGTACACCCCGTCACAGTGGGGCTGGCCGGCCGGCCTGTCTGGACGTGCCCCAAGCTCAGTTGTCAGAGCTGTCATATTGGTTTGGCCGCAAGGGGGTGGCGCGGTGGTGGTCATGGGAGTGAATTGACTCCGTGCACCCCGTAAGAAGGCATGGGCTCACGGCAGCATTACTCCCTCGTAAACAGTACTATGGAAAGGTTGGGTCTGGGACTGGTTACAATGGCTATTGTTTCGGATAGTGCCTCTTCCTGACAAAATACCAGGGGTAAGAGAGAAGATGAGCCCAGATGAGTCCTGCTGGGGTTCTGTGCGCTGGCGCGGTTGATCTATCGAGTTCCATTGAGCATGAAGAGCTGTCAGTCGAGACCGACGATGAAACAGCTGGAGTGGTTCCCTTTGGGCTTCGGCGCGATCATCGAAGAATACATACTTCCCATGGTTGCACTTCATCGGATTGCTCCACTGGGGCTTCTCCCCCCCGAAGAGACTACCAAGACCAGCCCCGTCGGAAACCGCAAGATCGAGCATCAATTCTAATACTGATATCTATCTAGCCTGTTAAGTAACTAAAAGCAGGTAGCCAAAGGCCAGCGAATCAAACAGTCAGCCAGTATGGTCCAACGAATGGACGAAGCTATAATACATGAATCCACAATAAGGGAAGACAATTCCAGGGATATATTGCAACAACAATTTCAAACAATTACGATACTCCTCAAACCAGCAGCATCATGGCCAGAGCACCAACGATGCTGGACGCACCGAAGGACAACTTGCTAGCACCGCCAGTAAATAGAGGGGTGGAAGGAGTGGTGGCAGACGATGATCCAGATCCAGAGCTGGAGCCCGAGCTGGAGCCCGAGCTGGAGCCCGAGCTGGAGTCCGAGCCCGAGGAGGTGCCAGAGGTGCCAGAAATGCTGCTAGACGAGGTAGGAGCACTGGTTGGGATACCAGGAGGTGCAAGTCTGCTTGATGAAGGGGCGATAGAGAATGAAGGCACGGCAGAGCTAGAGGGGCCGGTTCCGATGGCGTCGGCGCCAGAGGGAATCACTCCAGAGCCGGAGCCATGGCTGCCACTGGCGGAATCAGAGCTACCCTGGCCATTGGCGTCGGCACTAGCTCCACTCACAGTAGAGCCAGTAGCTTCAGCACTCGCACCGCTCGAGGCAGAGGCCGAGCCGGATCCAGATCCAGAGACGCTAGAGCCACCGTTGGCTTGAGCGCTGGCGCCAGAAGCAGTTGAGTCAGAGCTGCCCGAGCTGGCGCTGGCCTCAGCACTTGCTCCGGCAGCAGTGGTGCCAGTGGAGTCGCTAGCAGAGCTAGAGCCAGAAGCACCGGCAGAACCAGAGGAACCGGTAGCACCAGAGGAACCGGTAGAGCCGGTAGAGCCAGCGCTGGTCTCGGAAGAGCCGCCAGTGGAGGAGGTATCGGCAGAAGTGTTGCCAGAAGAGCTGCCAGAGGAACCAATTGAGCTGGTGCTACCAGTGCTTCCAGTAGAGCCAGTAGAGATACCCTGGTTCCCGTTAGACTCTGCGCTAGCACCGCTTGCGGTAGAGGCTGAGGGGGACGATCCGGTACCCGACTGGGTAGACGAGCTACCAGAAGAAGTGTTGCCAGAAGAACCAGTGCGCGACTCGTTAGATGCAGAAGCGCCAGTGGAGGAGCCAGTAGTAGAGCCAGTCGAACCGGTAGAGCCAGTCGAACCGGTAGAGCCAGTCGAACCGGTAGAGCCAGTCGAACCGGTAGAGCCAGTCGAACCGGTAGA
>NW_020290683.1:0-82601 GCF_003184585.1 Aspergillus saccharolyticus JOP 1030-1
GGGGGGAGGGGCGCGCTTGGATTGGAGCAGAGAAAAAGGAATGGAAGGAACGAAGTTAGTTTACTTGGATTGTTCGACGGGCACCCAAGCGGTAAGATACCATTAACCATGGTATTGGTACAGTCTACAGAGTACGGAGTACCTTACTACTAATCCACCCCCGTTTCAATTCCATGGCACCTTCAGGAGTCGCTCGACTGAACTGTGTACACTACTGTACTGTTCTGTGCGCAAGTCAAGATTGTGTGGGGCGACTGTCCATTCATTATTCAATCAATCAATACTATTGACCCATTCGAGCTTCTGCCCTGACGACCCCACTACGTTACCCATTAAAATGACTGGGAAGAAAGTAAGCAGTCCCTCTTCTCTTTTCATTAGTATTCTAGATTATTGTGGTTACAATCGGGCACCTCTCTCTCTTGGGTTTAGTAACGTATCAATAGCAACTTCTATCGTTCTCGATTACTCTGGATGGCTAGCGAACAGTTCCCGTAAGTGCCGGTTCCTAAGTGTCGGTCAGCGGAGGTTCAACTCAGGGGTAGCATACTGAGAAGAAGAGAATCTGGATGGGAGTCAGCGGATGTGAGTCTCCCAGCTACTCATCGCAATGAATTATGTCTACTATATCTTACAGTGGATCTATGCAGGATAAGTCACCGGCACTAAAGTGGGGGAAGCTAATTGGCCTACTTACCTTGTAGAAGATGAATTGACTTGATAACATCTCGCTACCCCGAGAGAGAGAGAGAGAGAGAGAGAGAGAGAGAGAAAGGAGGGGGTTGAGCTAGTTAGGGGGAATCGCTTATCACATCAATCACAGGATTTGTTTTGCATGGAGTATAATACTGTACATTCACCTTCTAGTCATCGAAAAGACAATCGGGCTTGTAAGGATGATGATATGTTTAGATGCATATCCAACTACTACTAAGAATACCATCAGTCAACCTTCCTTGGGGGCGCTTCCCGAGGGGCCAATTCCAGCTTCCCTGCCTTCCCCCCCCCCCCTTTTGACCCACACAGACACATATCCAGCAAACTACTCAGCACGGCGGCTAAAGTGGCTGCCTCTCAGGCTCAGAAAAAAAAACGTGCTGAGTAGGTAGGTATCTAGTCTACTCCATACCTCACAGCTGCAAGCAGTCATGGTGGTAATCATCCAACGGTGCTGCACAGGGTAGAACGAAGGCTCCATCCATGCCAAGACTACACATAAAACTAACGCGGGAAACAATCGTGAAGCATTCGCCCCCTTGTTTCAGGGTGAGCGCTTACCTTCCCACCAATGGCGACCCATGGGTATCCCATTTGGCCCGCACGGCTACCTTCCTAAGTACTGCCTGCCATGCTCGTCTCAACCTCTCTGCCTCTCAGTGGCCCCCAATCCAGGAAGAAAATAAAACCCACCGCACTGACTGGGCTTTTCCACTTCCTCCACCTTCCAGTTTTGCTTCTCACAGAAATTTGCTTTTGGTCTGTGCCCTTCCTTGCCTCCCCTTCCCACCAGCCCGCCTCCTCCTCCCCCCAGGGCTATAACGTATGGGTACTATTTGTATTGCTTATTGGGCAATGTACACCACAAGCCCTCAGGTATTCTGGTATGTCCCGCCACCTAAGGTATGTTATGTGATGTGATGTTATAGCTCGGGAAATGATGGCTGTGCTGTGACACGGTCACAGTGCTCATACGCTCATCTAGCTATCTTTACTGGAATTGGACTTCCACCTTCAACAGCTGGCAATTTGTATGTAGTCGGAAATATTGTCTGCACAATGCAGGGTTATCTGCAGGCATCCGAGCAGGCCAAAGGACTCTGGTCTCTCGCTTAGGTCTGTTTGCAACTGATATCGACTCAGGTTTTCCTTACGCAATCTCGCTTGGAACTGGGGGAGAATCGAATGCTGGAAGGACTCGTAGGGATTGACTTGCTAGGTAGGTTGTCCCTTCCAATACCCCATCCCCATTGGTGTTGTTTTCGTAGAAATATGTAGATGGACTCCGTACAGTGGTCACTCTCTCCCCTCGGACTTGCATAGACCCCATGCTATAATAATAGCATCTTAAGGCTCTGGTACACTGGTACTCCGACTCCCGAGCAGTCTTTCTCTTCTTACTCGTCCACAAGCTGCCCTGACAGCGACCAGGGGCAGCGCCAATAAGCGCCACTGAAGAATGAACCTGACTTGATGTACGTACCACAGCAAAGACTGCCCTCTTTCATCTTTCACCCTAACTCTTCTCTCGGGGTTTGTGCAGTCATTCGTCGAGTAGAGGTTGATGTCTCCGAGAATCGCATGCCTAGAAGGGTGCAACCGGCGCACACTCTTGAATCTGATCAGCTTGTCAGGCCCTACCTAATTGCTGGAATTGCCTATAACATGCAATGCATAAGATTCAGCACGGAACATCGCAATAAACTACACTTCTCATCTACCTCAGATACCGGCGAAAAAATAATCTACGGCGTATGTTAATTAAACTATCATATGGGAACCGGGAAGATGGGGTGGCATTCACTCAAGCTCATTTTTGAGACACGTAAATTTGGTCCGTGTGCAGTTTGGCCGTACCACGCGTATAAGGCTGCAATTACATGGGTTTTTGATCTGTCCATGGGTCTTTAGTGAAGACTGGATTAAACATTCTCCCTTACTATGGGCCTCGCAAACGGAAGCTTACACGCCCCGTATGAAGTCCCGAAGTCTAAGGTGATATCTCTGCCGCCCTCTTTGCCTTTATTCCACTGCAAGTTGGGCTCGAGAGCCAGAGCACAGTCGATCATATATAAGCTACCCATTGCGGACCAACTCGAACATGAACGAGTTGTTTCTAGTCCGGTTTGGAATCAGAATATCGTTGTTCAAGTCCGAGTCGCGGTGTTGAATATCTCGTACATCAACGGGACCGATCTGCGCAACCGAAAGATTGACCGGCAAAACGGCGAAGCTTAATTACAGTGCCCTCTGATTTGACCATCTGAGTTAGCGGCCATTTCCGAGATATGGTAGATCGTTGCGAACCCATTTGTCTTCCTTGCACGGCCCTTCATTTGCATGTGTTGATACTTAGGCACCATGACTTGGTATAACTACATCACGCGCGGCGGACAAAGGACCTTACCATGTTAGTTAGTCGATACCTTAGGTATACCTAGCGAGACCGTCATCATGCAGCACCGCCTTGTGATCATTGGCGCTCTAAGATTATGTAAAACTCCGGCTTCTCGGTCACCCCCAGGGTTAGGTACCCACTCCCCTGACTCGGCCGAAGCGAACATTTACAGTGCAAACTGCTGGAAAAGGGGCGAGGATGTACGGAGTACACAGTACACAGTAGGAGTACCGTGCTGCTGAGGTCCGATCCCGTCCAGTATTCAGAGGAAATCTACTTTTGCAAGAGCTCATGACATCAAAGCGTTGTCATTGCCCGGGATCGGTGGCAAGAGACCCTTTCACTGACCCTCCCAGAAAGAATTCTCCGATGACCCAGAGGCGGAGGCTGATTGCTCAATTGGGAGATCACCGAAGTCCAAGGTCCAGCTAGAAGGTGATTTGGTCTAAAATCCCCCGGCAGTGCAAAAAGGGGACAGTACGTATACTCTTCGGGTGCGCGGATAGTTACTTCAAAGTGATATCCCGACGAGGAGCGAAAACGCGAGATGAGGGAAAGGGCGTACGGAGAAGAAAAGCCCTTTGTGCAAGGCGACATACTCCGTACTGCTATCTGCTATGATGATGTGAAGTATCCTCCCAACCAACCCCCGCCCAGCGTATGGAGCAGTGGACTGACTAGTACTGGTAGGCTTCTAGACCTTAGAAAGTCGCTGCTACTAGTTCCGATTCGGCAATTGTACCTGATTCCGTCCGGTTCTTGGCGGGTGGTACTGGAATCATAAATTACCACCGTCGATAAACTAAACAATTAGTATGGGTACGGTACCCATTCTCAGAATCGTACTGTGTACATACTCAGTATGTACTTACTGTCAGTGTCAACACTGCTCAACTCATCCAATCTCGTTTGATCGTCCCATCCGGAAACCATCTAGAAGAGTCGGGCGCCATCGTATCTGCGTTAAGAGCATCTCGCGGCTGTCGCGATGAGGCTCGCCGTCGGGCTTTGGAAGCTGAGCCTACAATGATCTGAATAGAGTAAAGGCCAACGCTTGGTCCTTGTCCGTTCTCGATTTAGGCCATTGACTGATCCAAAAGATGTGACTTGAGGACGTGTGGGGATGTCGAGGCGTATCTATTGTCACTCGTTAGACTTGCTCTGAGCGATATATCAGGTGGGTAGACTTAACCTGGATGCGCTATACAGGAACTCGCATGCATTCGTCATGAGAGACACTACCAGAGCCATCTTGCTACGATATTCCCATATGCGAGAGTGCCTTAGGCCAGTGTGATAAGGCCTCTCTGGCTTGTTTTCCTTCAAGTAGATATTACTATTGATCTGCGTTTCAGACGAACAATAGGACGTAGGCCGGTCCGTATCCATCTTGGCCTGGCTGGGCCGTGGCCAAGCAAGGCGATTTGGAGAGGACGAATAACCTCAAAGGAAGTTCCGGATATATCGGCCTGGGGGGGCTGATCAGCGCTATTGTTGCGTTGCGTTGCCCTTTCGTGTAAACCTCGGGCGTTGTGGGATTGAGTAGCTTCGACCACCACGGCTGGTGATCCGGCAAGTTGACCCGTGAACTAGTTATTCGTTACTTCGTAGTTTTCTCCGTCCATCTAGACCATGAATCATGTCGGCTCACACAATCTTGACACAAAGTATAGGATGAACCGATCACTCAAGACACTAAGGTGTAAACTTACTTCGTGGTTTTTGCGCCCGCTGTGATTTGTCGCCGAACACCGCGATAGAAGGTCCGATACTATTTACTCGACTATCAGAAGCCTGAAAAAACCAAAGTGGCCTGAGTCTGTTTCTTGGTGGAGGTGGAGCCCTGAGACGAAAAAGTGCATGCAGGCAAGTTAGTAGGTGAGATGAATCCGTAGACACGTTCTAGTATGAGCTACACAGTAGGATGGGGTGGGTGGTGCCCGGCTCAGAATTGGGTTGGTTACATGCAGAATCTGAAACGACGACAAGCAGTGATTGACGAAGTCCCTCTCTTTTCCTCTCTCTCTCTCTCTCTCTCTCCTCTCTCCATCTCGGCATTTCACACATGGCCCGGGCTTTTTACCCAGTTAGTGACAAGGTGACTGACTAATGAAACAATTCCCCAGCCTCAAGCATTGACGGAACAAATCACATCGACAGGTACCTGACGAGTAGCTTAAGTGACCCCGTTCCCCTTCAACGCCCGCCCACGGTTTAATCTGTACGGTGACGGGAGAGAAAAAACTCCCACTCTCTTTCATCACTCCCCAACGCACTAAACCTATTATTATCAGGTCACTCATGCAGGTACCCAGGTACCCCGGCACAGTGGGTTGAAAGGGAACAGAACTGCTTGTTCTTGGTGGAGCCCCCAGGAACAATGATCCATTCGCTTGCTCGTAACCATTGAACCGCAAAACTCAATCATATCATCGGATGTTCGATTTCCCCCTAATTCCGTCTAGCCCTGAAGCTCTTCCGAGCAAGGGAAATCGGCGAAGAAAATAGGGGCAAAAGGCCCCAGTCGAGCTACAAGCTAAGACTAATGTGGAACCAAACATGAAAAACGAATGCACAAAAAGAAGAAAGAAAGATATAAACCAACTATCGAAGGCAGAGAGGGGGAAAGAAAAACAAGGAAGTTAAAACTGAGGTACTAACTTATCCAAGAGGCTCAAGAGAACTTCCTTCTTATCATGGTAGTAGTCCATACATTCAACTATCATACAAGTCTCCGTAGAAATCAAAGCAATTCAGGTCATTTACTTAGTCTGGCCTTCTTCAAGCAGGACGCGTCGCTTTGAACCGCACCAAACCGCTAACCACCAAATTTCCACACGCTCTGGTTCTATTTTTATAGGTGATAAGGAACTCAGGATTGATCAAGGGATGGCCATGCCTCAAGTGCATCTCAAATGGCGCTATGGAACGAGCTGTAGCCAACCACTACAATTGATTCTTGTTATTTCTCCAGACTCCATGCATATCCAAACCCCAAAACATGCTAAACGAAGCGATCTGTCTCAGGTTCGGGGGTCTCCCCTTCTCAAACGTTAGCTCGACTCGGAGAATTCACCACATTTGGAACAATTCCACGCTAAAGGTACGTGCTTCGCAGCCCCGGTTGAAGGGTTGGCAGAATAAGGTTTGCGCAATCAAGTTGGAAGTCCTATACTAGTACTTCATGAACTCAACAACGCAAGATGGAGTTCCGCACCATCCAAGTGCATCCGATACGAGAGGAGTCGTGGTGAGAACTCTGTCTATCTCCCAACTTGGCACGAGTCAGGGATACTCGAAACATCCTATCACACTGTCGGTGGGGGCGCTCGTGTTCGCGAAAAGGGGTCAAGGCGAACTGGTGAAACAGATTGACAGTTCGAGGCCACTCGAATGATGACCAGCAACTACAGCCCCTCTCTTCACAAGATCACTATCGAGGCAAACATGCACCCTGAGCTAAAGGCTCGATGAACAACAGTGGCATGGTTTGAGCGCAAAAGAGGCGAGGAAACGCAGGCGCGATGCATGTCACCCTTAGTTGTCAGGTGTCATGGATCAACATTGCGACTAGCGACGTCCTCTGCCTCTGCCTCTGCCTCTGCCTCTGCCTCTGCTGCCGCCCCTGCCTCTGCTTGACCGTCCCGATCCCTGGATAGCGGCTACGTCATGTTTGCTCAGGTTCAAGGTTCCGCCTGCGAACTTTCCGATGGAAGGCCCTCCAACACCACGTTCTCGCCTTTTGGAGCTGTTGGCATTCGCCTTGGGTGTCGGCTTCTCAAGGATAATTCCATTTTCCCTGGCTTCCTTCCGACGCTTGTTCTCCTTCATTTCAGCCTTAGCTTGGATGCCTCTCCTATGAGAAGAAGGCATCCTTTGCTTGTATAGGGATTCTTTAGACCCCAGTTCCTGCATCCGCAAATCGAGAGCCTTGAGACGATTCTTGCCCGTCGGAGCAAGATCGGACGCGGACTCGAGAAGATGGGATTCTTTGAGAAGACGTTGTAGAGCAAGATCATTTTTTAAATGATCCGCATCAATCTCATTTTCATCCTTGTCACTTTCGGTCTCTCTCTTCGGCGATTTAGCTGGGGTCCGGTCGACGAGGGAAGATGGCGGTTTGGCAGTCTGCATCAGCGTTAGGATACTTGAGAGCAATAACGGATGGAAAAAGATTACTAGTGTTTCCTACCATAAATGCCTTGCGAGCTTTCTTGTCCATCAAATCCAGAGATTTTGCATCGCAATGCTCGACTATCTGAACCACCTCCGGTCCATCTTCACCTTCGCTCAAACCGTCCCAATTCGACCCAGTGTCAGAAAGCTCCGAGGCCTCCTCGTCGCTCTCCCCTTCGGCGTCATCGCGGCGGGTAATCTGCGCCCCAGGGACATCCAGCGGCTGGAATTGGGCTTCAAAGAATTTGCGAAAAATATCATGAGAAGACTCGGTATTTGTCTGCGGCGTCTCTTCATCGTCAAAAGTTGTAGCTCTCGGCACAATAGCTGTATCTCTCTTCCTTTTTCCAATCATCTCTATAAGCCCTTGTTCTGCTCGTGGGGTCGCAGTGAGGATTCGACTCCTTATCAAGATGTAGAATCAGAAAAAGTCCATTTGACAAACGAGACTAACCGGGTTCTTGCTTATGTCATCTGTTATCGCGGTAACTTAACTTAGATCACGTGTGATAAGATAGGCTCAACCCCTCGTCGGATTTCCACATGAGCCGCAGCGGCCGTCACAAGAAGGCATTGAACAAGCATTGAACAAGCATTGAGCTAGACAAAATGACCAAATTCCGTCCATGCATTGATCTTCACTCGGGTCAAGTCAAGCAAATTGTGGGGGGGACTCTTAGTGATGTGGCCGCCGATCTGAAGACAAATTATGTCTCCAAGCTGCCTGCCAGTCACTATGCTGAATTATATCGAAAGCACGATTTGCGTGGGGGGCACGTCGTGATGCTGGGCCCAGGCAATGATGAAGCAGCGCATGAGGCACTTCGAACTTGGCCGAATGGACTACAAGTGGCGGGAGGAATCACGGATAAGAATGCTCAATACTGGATTGATCAGGGTGCCGAGAAGGTGAGCTCTATACTTGCAGTTTCCGCCTAACAAAGTGGAACCAATTTGCAGTGCTGTGCCCTTTGGTTCTGCATCGCTCATGACACTATGGAACACTATAAATCACATGTCCCTTTCACGGTTATTCCCTGATCTCTTTAGAATTCCTTCAAACATCTGCGCTGGCAATTTGCTGTGTCTTGACCTTTTCATGACTAACCTGCACTCGCAGGTGATCATCACCTCGTTCCTCTTCCCAGAGGGAAAGTTCTCCAAAGAACGACTTGAGTCCGTTCTCTCTGCGCTTGGGGGCGATCGGTCAAAGCTGGTCTTGGATTTGAGTTGCCGTAGAAAGGACAACACATGGTTCGTAGCTATGAATCGCTGGCAGACCATTACCGAGATGGAAATCAATCAAGGCAAGTCTTCTCCCTTTGATCACGTCAAGCTGCTCTTCCTTGCTTGCTCTTGTTGTGAATGGCAACAGCTGAGCAGGTACTGAGCATGGTTCGTGATCGCAATCTCGGACGCTCGGTTGTCTCTGTCTGGGGTCAAGCTTCGAAGCTAACTGAAACAGAGTCAATCTCGATGCTAGAGCCTTACTGCTCTGAATTCCTTATTCATGCCGCAGATGTAGAGGGGCTGCAGCAGGGTGTTGACGAAGATCTCATTGCCAGGTTAGCCCAGTGGTGCACAATTCCCGTGACCTATGCTGGTGGCGCTCGAAGCTTGCAGGATCTGGAAATGGTTCATGCCAGCAGTCAAGGGAAAGTTGATTTGACTATTGGTAGTGCTTTGGATATTTTTGGGGGTTGCGGGGTAACTTTTGCTGAGTGTATAGAGTGGAACGGGTCACATTAAATACAATTTACTAAAAGGAGGCATGTCATTTTCTAGTCAGATCGAGTCATTGGGGATACGTTTCTAGACAAGGCAGCTCGACTGTGGAGGTATAAGTTCACAAAAGTTGATACCACAATCGAAATCCTGTTCACCCTGACACGGTACTATACATAGAGTATGCGGAGATTATAGTCCATATACTCACTGAATTCTCCCATCGTATTAATTCTCCTTTAATGATTATAATGGAAGAAGAAACAAAAAACAAGGTAAATCGACCTATACTCCGTATATTTGTTCTCTGGAATGACGCGGCTACTAACGATTTGCAGGAGACCATTAACGCCGAATGCGGCTTAGTGCCGAGCTCCTTCACCCGCACCGCTTGAGATCCTCGACATCAGAGCTTCTACGGAACCTCAGTCTGCACCGCAGTCAATCCACTCTCCTTATCTGTACACGTCTTATTTATCTTTCAAGATCAACTCATATACAATACAGAATACCTACAGTGCCCAGCTCTCATACAGCCGAACCCGCCTGCTCAACCTCATTCGTATCGTCAGCCTACGGTTATCGCCCATTCCACCCTCAACCCACAAGATGAAGCCTGTTGTGTCTCTCCTGAACGCATGGTCCTGGTAAAGACAGATTCCTAGCAATTATCACAGTAGATTTATCCTATAGACTAACATATTTCTCCTTAGTGTGGTCATTTCTCTCTTCGCAATCATCATTCTCTCAGTCCTCGGGTCACTATTCCAAGTATGACATCTTCACATCCCACGAGACTCTCGCTCCCACGATCCATCCTGAACAAACCGCTAACCAGACGGCTTTGAAAAACAGCGGGAACACCACAGCTTCACTGGCGGCGAAGAAGAACCGGAGAATGGCGCCGCCGTCGCCGCCTCCATCTACACCGCTGTCCTTGTATACCTCGTACGTCCACCTTCCACCAGTTCCGACTACCGGGGAAATGAAACCCTGCCATGGCACATGCTAACATTCGGTATCATTTTTCTCTCTGCACAGGCATTCTTTGTTTTTTGCGCTTTCCAGGCCTATCTGCACACGAGAAGCCGCAGGGGCGGTGCTATATCCTTGAGCTAAATCAGGACTCACTCCTTTCCAAACTCCTGCTTGCCTTGCGTGCACCACAGCCTATCCCACCTCGCGACCGGTTTAGGCTTTTATATTCTGGAACGAACGCCATCCGATCGTGTGCGGGTCTTCACCGTTTTGCTCCGGAGCTCGAGGATTAATGGTCTTATGATTAAGGCGCTGGCGGCTGCATCTTTCGACCCCCTCTTCAAACAGTTGCGCGCTGTGTACACTTTAATCCCTGTCATGTTATATATGCAGACAGCCACCTATCTTGCATTACAGGGATAGAAAATGTTTTTTTTTTTTTTGCCCGACAATGAAGCAATCAGATCCTCCGTCCGCTTGCCCTCCCGAGCATGTATCCGATCCTCCTCACTCTTTGGTGATTGAAATTGTTCGTTCTTCATTCTTAATAGACCAATGAAGATGATGTATGCCGTGTTTGTATATATTATGCTAGTCCTCCAAAAGAGCGCCTTCGTTTTCTGCTTTGGTGTTTGCCATTTATGCCCTTACTCATGTATCTCTTCCGCGCCCTATACGCCCACACAATGAACATTTATATTTGGATTCCGTTCCCGAACACCGCACAATCATCATAATTCGTATAGAAATAGATCTCAAAACCACCTATTCTCGGCTTATTATATACAGCACATTCTATAAGTCATTGCCATCTTCGTAAGCAAGTAAGCCGGCCATTCCCGTCGCTGTGATAATCGGACAAAAGGAAGAGAATATATGTACTCCGTAGAAAAGGAAAAAAGTGCATAGCCGCCGCAAAGTGCTTTTGTTTAAACCGACACTCCATGAAACGCCCCTATGCGCACATCAACCCATCCATGGTCGAGATATAATAAGCACTTTTTGACAAATACCACAAAAAAAAAAGCGGAGTCTTCTTGAATCGAAACGCATTATGAGATTACAAATTAATCAGAGTTACCACCCGGGTACTGACTCCTTTATATCTCAAAACAAATCTTCGTCTTCAGTAGGGTCCAGCATCTTGGACATATACGGCCCATCCAGAGAGTAGCCGAGACGGGCGTAATA
Organism: Aspergillus saccharolyticus JOP 1030-1; assembly: GCF_003184585.1. Lineage (NCBI taxonomy): Eukaryota > Fungi > Ascomycota > Eurotiomycetes > Eurotiales > Aspergillaceae > Aspergillus > Aspergillus saccharolyticus. Next base: position 11,186 of record NW_020290683.1, read on the forward strand.
GCTGCGGACGCCTACTCCGGAAATGACGCTGATCTTCTGACTGCCGTGCTCCTCGCGGGCAATTCGCTCAGCCTCTTCCATGAGCAAGGTGCCGAATCCGCGGTGCTGGAACTTGCGCGGATCACGGCCGTGGAGGGGCACGGCGGAGCCGTAGACGTGCAGTTCCCGGACAATACTGGTCTGTTGACCAGTAAACTCGGGCCGGAAGGTGTGCGTAGCGCTACACTTACGGAGACGTAGGAGACCAATCAGAATGTCTTGCTTGGGGTCCTCGTAGGCCAGGAAGGTCTCCCAGCCTCCGTTGGCGTAATAATCGCGACGAACCAGCTCCACTTGCGAAGGTCGAATCTTGTTCTTGACTTCATTGATGCCCACCTCTCGGGTCCGAACATCGCGACAGGTTGTTCCAAAATCCTTCATGCGGGCCAAAGCGAGCTCCCGCAGGTTGCCGTTCTCGACACCGGAGGTGACGAGCGGCATGGGGATATCTCGCTGGACACGGTAGATACGGGTCCACGGAGGGACCAGAGCGAGAATGCGGGCAACGAGGTCGATCAGCGCGTTCGGGGTATAGTTCTTGTACCGACCAGTTCTCCATAGCTCGTAAAGACCAGTTCCACGGATGACGAGGGTGGGATAAAGCTTCAGACCGTCTGTTCGGAAGGCGGGATTTTCAAAGTATTCCTGGAACTGGAAGAGATCGCGCTCCATGCCCACGTTGGGAAGGTCGGGCATCATATGACTGACCACCTTGAAGCCGGCATCTTTCGCGAGCTTGAAAGTTTCCGCCACTGCGGCGACAGTGTGGCCTCTGTTCGTGTCTCGAGCAACATCTTCGTACAAACTCTGGACTCCAATCTCCAATCGCGTGCATCCATACCGGAGCATGCTGCTCAGATGGGTGTCCAAACAGTAATCTGGACGGGTCTCGATGGTGATACCAACGCATTTAATGTTACTCATCTCGCCAGCCTGCACCGCTTCGTCGACGTTGTCGGTTTGGTAGCCACTAAGGGCATTGTGGAGTTGAGCAACAAAAGTTTCTCGGTAGTCCTCCGGAAGCGACATGAATGTACCGCCCATGATGATATATTCTACCTTATCAACGCTGTGACCGAGAGACTTAATCTGATCCACGCGGCCTCGAGCCTGTTCGAAGGGATCATAACGGGCACGAATTGCACGCATGGAGGTGGGCTCGTAGCCAGTATAGGACTGCGTAGAATACTCGAAGTCGGAATCAGGACCACCAGGGCAGTAGACACAGATATTTCCCGTGTACGCGATATGGGGACAGCGGTGAGGTTTGCTCATGACCGCGACGACAGCGATACCGGAAGAAGTTCCTATCAATCATGGTTAGTCGATGCAGGCGATTTCCAAAGGCATAGGGAACCATACTAATAGGTTTTGCGATCAACTTGGGCAGAATATACTTCTTGTAGTGCTCGGGAACCGCAGCGATGATGGCCGTCAGTGGGGGTTGAGTGGATAAAGCATGCTTTTTGGCGATTTGACCCCGCAGCTTGTTGAGGTTGATATCTTTCCGCGGCTTGGTGGGATCCTTCTGTGATTCATGGTCCTGGATGAGGGCATTCGCAATATCGGAACAAGCTCGCATAAACCGTTCATTTTCCGAGGGCAGTTTGGCATTTTTCTTCGACTTCGCAGGTGGCGGCATCGTCATGGTGAGGGTCGCCATTGTTGTTTGGGGGGAGAGATGCGGGCGACGGGTCGCCAAGTGGGAATTTCCAGAGGGATGGGGTAATACTATATTCTCTTTTCTCGAAATTAGATGCGACCGAGCACTGATATGCGCGTGGGGGTAGAATGAGAGTTGGTAGACAATAGACTAATAGTAATAGGACGACGACCTGGTGACCCCCGGGAATGGCACGCGGCAAGCAATTGTAGCTGAAGAAAAAAAGCGGGAGTGATCCGAGGGAAGTTTTGGGGAGGGAAAAGAGGCAACTGACCGCCCGTGACAATTCGGATCCCGCTTAAAGCTTTGTCCCGAAAGTTCCCAAATCATCGCGTTTCTGACGGCCTCTTCCTGTCTTCTGCTTGATACTCTCTGTATTCTTTCCCCCTTCTTACCTCCCCTTTCTTTTCCTTAAACTCGTTAGGTGCTTCTCTTTGTTCTCTCTCGCGCTCCCCTCCTCTCCTCTCATTTCCTCCCCCCCCCAAAAGCCAAAATGCAGGCCTTCCGCCGTAACACCGCTTCTGCTCTTCGCAATGCTGCTGCCACGCAGCGCCGGGGATACGCAGCTTCGGCTAGCCCGATCTACTCTGAAACTGTGAACAACCTTCGCATTAACTCGGAGACCAAGGTGATCTTCCAGGGGTTCACTGGAAAGCAGGGAACGTATGTATCTCTGCCTATAGTGAAAAGATTATCAAGCATATATCGCTGACGTTGCGTTTTTCCCGTCCGCATGCAGTTTCCACGCCGAGCAAGCTATCGCCTACGGTACAGCTCCCTCCTCATCTTTGCAGGCGCCAAGCGGATTAGAGCTCTCTAGCACCCATATACGAGAAACTTACATCTGCTAGGTACCAAGGTCGTTGGTGGAACCAACCCCAAGAAGGCCGGATCCCTGCACCTCGACAGACCCGTTTTCGCCAACGTGAGCGAGGCTGTGAAGGAGACTGGTGCTACCGCTACTGCACTTTTCGTTCCGTAAGGATCCGGTGATGAAATGTGGGTTCACATGCTTGGTGCTGATATTAGCTCCTAGTCCTCCATTGGCTGCTAAGGGTATCGAGGAGGCCATCGAGGCCGAAATCCCTCTGGCTGTCTGGTATGTATCTTGTTGATCGTCAGGCAAGTGGGATGGCGCTGATCATTGCACAGTATCACCGAGGGTATTCCCCAGCACGGTATGTTTCTTGGAAATCGCCTGAGACAAGGATTCCTGTTCCGGACGGATAACTGATAAAGGGGCGGTGTCTAGACATGGTTCGTATCACGGACATCCTGAAGACGCAGAACAAGACCCGTCTGGTGGGTCCTAACTGCCCTGGTATCATCGCTCCCGTAAGTGCCCAAACCACTAAAGATCCCTGCGCTCGGCAGATTCCTGGTAATAACATCTGGTGTCATTCGATGTGCTAGGGCCAATGCAAGATTGGCATTATGCCTGGATTCATCCACAAGCGTGGCCGTGTCGGTATTGTTTCCCGTTCCGGTACCCTGACCTACGAGGCCGTCAACCAGACCACCCAGGCTGGTTTGGGTCAGTCTTTGGTCGTTGGTATCGGTGGTGACCCCTTCTCCGGCACCAACTTCATCGACTGCTTGAAGATCTTCCTCGAGGACCCCGAGACTGATGGTATCATCATGATTGGTGAGATTGGTGGTAGCGCCGAGGAGGACGCCGCCGAGTTCCTCAAGGCGAACAACAAGTACAACAAGCCTGCTGTTGGCTTTATTGCCGGTATCAGTGCTCCCCCGGGCCGCCGCATGGGTCACGCCGGTGCCATTGTCAGCGGCGGTAAGGGTGGCGCTGACTCGAAGATCTCTGCCTTGGAGAAGGCTGGTGTCATTGTCGAGAGAAGTCCCGCTGCTCTTGGCAAGGCCTTATTGGCCGAATTTGTCAAGAGGGACCTGGTCTAGATTGAGTGATCCTCCCTCTGCATCAAGCGGCAATATGACATAACCCTACTGCTGTCTCTGGATGATAAGAGCGATTTTTTTTCTGTATCAATCAGGCAGACATATGGATGATGTCGTGCTTCCGCTCAACCTTTCCGTTTATCACTCAGACGACCTTTTTTCCTCCTTATTTGGCCGAGCCGTGGTGGCTGTTGTGTATTTTCTATCTTGATCTCTTATCCCCCTCGTCGATATATTTCCTTTGTTTAGAAGATGCAAGGCAATAATTAGGTCTGGTGTGTAAATTTGATTAATTACTCGCAGCCCCTCGTGCTTCCCACTACGATGGAGTAACTTACTCTATCTCCGCCAAGCAAGCAAGCATCGGCCAGGCCGGACAGCGGTTTTCTGACCCGGTCCTTGCCGTGTTGTGGGAACGTTGAATGTTCACGGCCTTCCAATTCACGGGCGTAGATGTGGCTCACAAAGGTGGTCAACTTCAACTTTTTTGAACACGCACAACTAGACCAAAAATCCATGTCATTCCCAAGTGCTCGAATCGCAATGTCAAGACTGCCTCCAAGAACCCGACTTGGGCTTGTCTTGTCACGGTGGATTCCCGAGAGCTGGATGTTCGGCTTCCTGCGCTTACTCCGGAGCTGAGTCCAAACACGAAGTACAGACGAGTAGACGCCATCGGCAGGCTTCAGCCTACCTCGACAGGAGCCGTGCTCGTGTTGCGCATTGGCCGAGTGAGATGATTTCTGCGGTTCAAAGGCAGGTTGTCGCTGTCCCCACAGTCCACCGGTTTTTGGACCGCCCGGCCTTGACATCGTATGAGGGTGTCGCTCGCGACTCGGGACTCACTTGCTTCTTGACCTCGATTGATCCTTTGATGCATACGTACTTCACAGCTCTCTGCCCGAAGAAGAAGAGATTGACCTTGTTTACCAGGGTCCCTATGATGACGTTGGATCACAATGGAAGCACGGGTGGAGGTGGTGGAGGTGGTGGAGCCTTGGACCCTGGTCATCGATTGTGATACTACGAAAAAATGATGAATGGGGCCAAGGGAGGGAAGAGGGAGGGAGGGAGGGGAGACTGAGACTAGATTGATTGCATTTGCCCCTCTCGTTTCGAAGGTCTGCCGTGCAGCTGCAGCCAAGTCTCACCAGTGTGATGGGGCTGCCAGAAGCAGAGCTTGCAACTTGTCGTTGGTCGACTGAGCATTTGGAGTCCCATCGATTGGTTTCATTTGCAGAAGGCGATAACTTATAAAGCCCTTGCCGTGCTCTTCGGCAATTCGTCACTGACTCAGGGGAGTAAGGGCAATCCACCGGTGATTGACTTGAAGCAAGAAGACGTTGACAAAAAGACCGGTTGGATCACATTCGGTATGGCAATCAGTCGTCACTTAACGAGCGATCATGGCAGCGGCAACCTTGAATAAAAAAGGTCGTAGTCATTCAAGCGAACACCACCGCTTCCGTTCAATAATAGTATGTTGGGACACGGATTCTCTTGGCTTGCAGAGCTCAATCTTGGGACCTAGATGCTATAGTCTGATTGTGCTCGTGAAGATAGATGCGATTGTAGCCAAGAGTCACTTATGATGTGGTCGTGATAAGACCCGTAGCGCTAATTAGTCAATGCCAATGCGATGTAGTCCAAGGAAAGACGGTGCGTGATGTGTGAGTTGGAATATACTCTGGGCAGTACGGAGCTATCCACGGCATGGAAGCTACCATTAATATGGTTATTTCGAGCAAGCTACTCCGTCTATCGTCCTACATTGCCAGTCTAATACATACCGCGCATGATCTTGCCCAGGCCCAATTCAAATCAACGGAGTAAGTAATGATGATTTGAAGGTTGAAAGACACTAACTACTCCGTTAAGGTACTCCTCCGTCCTTCCTTCTCAGCCACCGCAAGCCAGCCGGGGGCTTGGCGCGGACGGTGTCGATCCCTTTTGATTTTTCTGACTCTCCACTTCTCTAAAGTTAACCTCGTTAATCGGTCGAACTAGTCATTGCACCATCCAATTAGTCTGGAGGATCACACCGTCTATCAATCTTTCCTCGCCCTGATCTTCTTCAACCTCCTGCTTCTGCTTCTGCTTCTTCCTCCCCTGTTCTGGCTCCTCCGGATCTACTTGTTCGCCAAGTCTGATCCAGTGGATAGGAGGTCCCCCCTCCCCGGGTCAGAGCTCGACAACTCCTTGATTCTCTACTAACTAACCGTCATAATTTATCCCTCTCTTGTCGCTCGTTCTTCCTGTCTCTCCCCTTAACCCCTCGGCTAGCTTACTATATTTAGTTCACATCACTTCCCTCGTCGATGTGATACCGGTTTTAGGCCTACTGATGGCGACCGAGACGATTTGCCTTCTTGGGGCAAGCCCAGGAGCGTCAACATCATCACATTGCTCCGCAATTGTCCCAATCGAGCAATGCACTATTTGTGATCTGTCTCCCTATCCTGCTCTGCTGTCAAGCTCCTTGCAATACATCATTTGCTACATCCATGGATGTACCAAATGTCCTCGTCATCACGGGCTATTATTGCATACGCCGCACTTGGCCCTGTCCATCCACTACTATCCTGTAGATCTCTATCGTTGACCAGCCCTGACTGTCAGATATCATCAAACCGCTTCCATCAGTCATTTGTCTCTACTGCCCCCTATTCAGGGTCACATAATTAAGCTTAAGGTCAAAACTAGGCGTTGGGCTCCATCCAGGCCGTGATTGCCGCTGAAAATCCACCAGAGCTGAATTCCAGACTACGGCGGGCAAAGCCCCATGGAAAGTAGATCTTCCAACATCTTAGCAACGGGTCTGCGGGGCCGGCCATCATGTCAAGGTTAAGGCAGCATCTCGGAGGCACTGGGCACCGGTTTTCGGGTTGGCTGGACTCTTGCGTCCCTCGCCCGCCCTCTACACTGGGTGCGAATGGTGCCGATGTAGATCCCCGAGATCCATGCAGATCCTCAGAATCAGAAGATTGCCAATTCATGGTCATATCGGTCTATTCTACAACTTCTCAACCTATGCCCATCCTTTCCAGTTCACGAAGAACAAGGCCAGCATGACAGAACACCTTAGATCATAACCAGACGCTTATACCTACGCATTGCTGATTTGAAGTCCTCTATCGGCAGAGAAATGCTGAACCGCCCATGACCTTGCCAAGGACAATCACGCCTCGAAGTGAATCCTGTATTATGAGCACACACGTGTAAGACTCCGAGTCCGTCGCTCGACAGTTTCGCCGAATGTGATCGTCCTTCGCCACAATGACCCGCCGGCTTTGATACCGCCGTCTCTCAATAGCCTGTTCAAACTTCTGAATACTTGCTTCGATCTTTCTAGCTCCTGCGATGCATGACAGATGCGCCGGGTTACTGAAACACACCAATCCAATGTTGCAGGTGGATTGCATTCGTCAGCTCCATGCTTCGGACGCTAATTGAGGGTCTCGGCAACCCTCAATGGCCTGCAAAGCTCATACTCCTGACCACTTGGCGTCACATCGACCCCGTCCCTCTCAAACCCTTGATGCTCCCACCTCCTATCTCCCATTACCATCGAGCTGCCCCAATGTGACCGAGGCTGCTGGGTGCCAAGGGAGACTGGCCGGAGACAGAGGGTCCCTCTAACTAGGGCCCTCGTGCATACGATAAGGCTTCTATTTGTTACCCACTTGACTTTCATATCCCGTCTAGGAAGGTCCTCGGATTGACCTCATCTACCAGGCCCGCTCCGCAGTGGAGATGTCGATTGCTTTCTCTTGTCGGAGTCCGAGCGTGTCTTTTCCGTGGCATTGATGAGTTGAAAACCTCCCGGGCATATAGTGCACTGGCCTCGCACATTGTCCGCTTGAAGAAACAATCTTCTTGCTCACCCAGTTTGGACTGGATATTCGCGTTTATCAAGTTGCTTCAGGTCTAGACCTGCAACCAAGTCATGAACATGTTCACTTTCAGGGATGAAACTGCAAAGACCCCAGAGCCCCAACTTGCCTCGATGGCTTCCTCAATGAATCAAGATTCGGAAAAGGGTTCAATCTCACAGGACCCATCCACCATTGAGGTTCAAGCATTGGAGTCTCCGCCCCATCATATCTTCACTCGATCTCGCAAGTTGCAGATGGTATGCATTGTATCCATGGCAGCTATCTTCTCTCCACTGTCTTCCAATATCTACTTCCCGGCCTTGGAAGACGTGTCGCGGGTAAGTCATACAAAGCATATTCCACACAGGGCTCGAAGCTTTCAAAGTGCCAGACACATTGACTGGATATGAAACAGTCACTCAATGTCAGCATGACGCAAGCGACTCTCACCATCACAATATACATGATTGTCCAAGGCCTCGCGCCGACCTTCTGGGGCTCGCTTTCAGATGCTACAGGGCGACGCCCTGTTTTCATTGGCACCTTTGTTGTCTACTTGGTAGCGAACATCGCACTCGCGGAGTCCAAGAATTATGGCGAGCTCATGGTGTTCCGCGCACTGCAGGCTGCTGGTAGTGCAGCCACCATCTCAATTGGTACGATTCAGATTTGGGCTTCAAGGCTGCCATAATCCTAACACTTATGCAGGGGCTGGAGTCATTGGTGACATCACCACTTCGGCAGAACGGGGTAGCTTGGTTGGCATTTTCGGTGGAGGTAAGGGAGTCCCCTTTTGCAGACACAAATGTACTGCGGTGGCATGTTGACTGACGCGTGTCATAGTCCGTATGCTTGGACAGGGAATTGGGCCGGTCTTCGGTGGCCTGCTGACCCAGTATCTAGGGTATAGGTCCATCTTTTGGTTCTTGACCATTCTTGGGGGCTTGAGTCTAGTCTCACTCCTGGTTCTGCTCCCAGAAACGCTGCGCCCCATCGCTGGCAATGGTACTGTGATGCTGCGTGGCCTTCACAAGCCTTTCATTTATCATTTTACAAGCCAACCCGGTGTTATTGAGGGTGCAGAACCAGAATCCCAAAAGGCGAAGGTGACCTGGCGGACCGTTTGTGCTCCGTTGAAGTTCTTGGTCGAAAGGGATGTCTTCATCACCCTCTTTTTCGGAAGTATAGTGTATACTGTCTGGAGCATGGTGACATCGAGCACCACAGATCTCTTCGGCGAGGTCTATGACTTGTCATCACTCGAGATAGGAATGACATTCTTGGGCAACGGTACGTCGAGTTCTCAGCAGACACGTCCAGGCATACGGTGTTGCTGATACCCAATGATTAGGCTTTGGATGTATGTCGGGGTCTTACCTGGTGGGGTATCTTATGGACTATAATCACCGCTTGACGGAGCGCGAATATTGTGAGAAGCATGGATATCCAGTAGGCACTCGAGTCAATCTCAAATCCCACTCGGACTTTCCGATTGAGGTTGCACGGATGCGGAATACCTGGTGGATAACTGGCATCTTCATCGTGACCACAGCGACCTATGGTGTGTCTCTCCGCACCCATATTGCCGTTCCCATCATCCTGCAATACTTCATCGCCTTCTGTGCGACGGGTATCTTCACCATCAACAGCGCGTTGGTCATTGATCTGTATCCCGGAGCTAGCGCCAGCGCAACGGCTGTGAACAACTTGATGCGATGTTTGATCGGGGCTGCCGGTGTGGCGGCTGTGCAACCCATCTTGGAAGCGCTGGGGGCAGATTATACATTTGTTCTACTTGCGGGCATTACCATGGGGATGGCTCCATTACTGTGGATCGAAGATCGATGGGGCCCCGGTTGGCGTCGCGCCAGAGAGCAAAGGCTCAAGGCACAAAAGCAGTAAGTAGACTGGCCGAATGCACGAGGCTTGAGAGGCGCTCGTTGGAGTTCTGGAGTTGCTTGGGGGGTTTATTTTGTGTTGATAATTACACCACGTGGGCGCACATGGCCTCCTCGATGGATTTTCTTGGACGGCGTTGTATAACTTGGCGAATAGCTTATAAAAATTGAAGAACATTCGGATATTTTATTTCTTGGGACGCAAGATGGACTATACAGTACAGAAGGTAAGTTAACTAGATTGAATGAGGTCATCAGCGTAACTAGTTAGTTACTATAGTTAAGGTTGGGCAGAGATTAGTCATCGGGTGCGGATGGACCATGGACAGCCATCACTTGTACTCCGTACATCCTCACCTCCTGTCCTGCAGAAAAGAATCGATACTATTATGTGCATGGACTAAAACCATCAGACGGTACGGGGGGCTGACGCTCATCTAACCCTATCGGACGCAAGGACTGAAGGTAAAATTGATTGCATTCTGCAGGGTGTTGTTTTGTTCGGCCGCGAAGAATGCACCTTAGCTAAGCCTCAGCAGACCACGTGACGGGGACCCAAACAATCCAGCTTTCCTCCCGTTGCTTGAGAGACGGATTTCTCTGTTTATTCCTCCTTCGACTTCGACTCTGCAAACGCGGCCACTATGAGCCTTCAATAGCCCCAGTTCTGCTGCTGCCCGACGACAACTTCTTGGATGCCTTGTTCATGACGGCGACGACGACAATAAGGTCAACATCCACCCTTCCGGCCTTTTCTCTTTACTGTACTTCTGCTGTGGCCGTGGATTCGTGCCGTTCAAGGGCAGTGGTTCCGTGGAGGATCAAAACAGACGCTATTGCCCGTGGTTACCGACCTCCCCCCCCCAGCAACTAGAAAGACGAGTATAGCAGTGTCGAAAATCTCAAGATATGCCTCCTGATATGGGTAAGAGATTGCCTGCCTCCCTGCATACGACCTGACCTGTCTACTGGGCCATGATCGTGGGGTATTCCTCTAGCGCCCGTTGTTGTCGCTGCTGCTTTATATGTTTTTCATGCTGACCGTGCAGGTACAGTGGGCCGAGCGACCTCACAGACGTCGAGTGTTGCTTCTCAGACCACCCAACTAGTAGCACCACTCAGCCGCCCTGGTACCGCTGATCTCATGCGATCACGATCGGAAACTGTAGTATCGAGAAATAGCCGTCGCCCACGGTCGCGGGGCTCAACGGCGAGCATTCATTCCACCACGACTCAGCAGACCCAGGATCAACAGATCAACGACGGGTTTCCCCACTTCTTGCCCACGCAGCCTACTGGTCATAGTGTCTTTGCCAGTAATCCAGAGGAAATCATCATGCGATTTGGACAGCAACTGTCGCACCAGGTAAACGGCGCATCGCTCGACCCAACGCTGCAAGATGCTCACCATGCCGTCATGCCACGGGCGGAGGAGTTCGCTGGTCATGCCATGCACAGTCACTTATCGCATCACTCACTGTCGGGGGGTATACCGAACCACGGCTTATCTAGCGTGCCGATGCCACAATTTGCGGCAATGTATGATAGTGGGATTGAGAACCACGTGCCGGAACACATTCTGGAGGAGAACGAAAATTCCGAGGCTGGCGCGAAAAAGAAGAAAGGGTCCAGCTCCTCCCTTGCCAACGACAATGAGCTTCGAAAGTTATTACGTCAATATGAGGGATTCACTCTGAAGCAGATGGCAGCCGAGGTCCTGAAGCATGAAGGTGCCGGAGGTAAGGCTGAAAAGGTGAAGCAGGTCTTCGCTATGATATGGTAAGCGGCTGCTCGATCTTTGACTCTATCCGCCATGCTAACCTGGCTATAGGTTGAAGGAGAACTGTAGGAAAAGCAGCGGGTCGGTCAGACGTGATCGCGTGTATTGCTGTTACGCCGAGAAGTGTGGCACTGAACGTGTCTCGGTGTTGAATCCTGCATCATTTGGGAAATTGGTTCGCATCATCTTTCCCAACGTCCAAACAAGACGATTGGGAGTCCGCGGTGAATCGAAATACCACTACGTGGATCTGACTGTGATAGAAGAGAAACAGCAGAAGCCGCCGCCACTAAACCCTCAGTTGCCGATGAGCGGAAATGGTTCAGATGGTGTCGCAGACAGCAGAACTGACGAGATGATGCAGAAAAGGTATAGTGCATGCTCCTTTCCCGTTCTCTTGACGCAAAGCATTAATGGTGCCTGTATCAACAGTGTCGTACCCCAACCCCCTGCAGACACAGCCGAATTCCCTTCTCCCACAACATCATTTACCCCGAGATTCTCGGCAAATATCTCCAACGCGGGGTGCGGTTGCCCTACCTCATCATACTCCTATGATGACTCCTCCATTACCCTTGAGAATATGGCAAGCCAAGCCGGCAAAATCATCCACCAGATGCTTGATCTGCCCTCATGCGACACTCCTTCCATCGATAATGAAGACCTCCAGCTTCCTAATATACAACAGTACCTCCCAGCCAACACGGACCCGAAAATCGCTGCTGCCCTTGCAGCACTTTACCGCTCACATTGCATCTCTGTCATTGATAGTTTCCGTTATTGCAAAGAAAAGAACATGCTACGATATTTCTCGGCATTCCATGGCACCCTGACAGTCCCTGTGCAGAAGCTCTTGACGCATCCGAACCTCGCTCCTTGGATCAAAGAATGCGATTGGATCATGTATCAAAAGATGATTGCGTTCGTCGCGCCACTCACCACTCAGGTTGTTCCGAAATTGGTTTTGGATGCCTTTTGCTCGATTTCGCAGCGTCTAACAGCCCACATAGCCGACACATTTAAAACCCAGCCTACACATGTTTCTTTGGCCAGACTGCTGCCAGCTCATATTTTCTGCAATCTACTCAAGCATATGCTTGATGTCAATCAGTCTGCCAACGCGGCCGCCGCATGGCTCTGCCACCCCGACAATAGGAATCAAATGTGGTTCGATTTCAAGACATTGGTTGATCCGAAAGAAATGATCATGAAAGCCAATATTCCTAGCTGCGCAGAGCGTGCAGTAGAACAGATATTGAAGCATGACATTCGATCTCTGCTCACACCAGTTACAGACGTTAACCCTTCCACCACCCTACCCTTCTTTACAAAGCCTGATACCGAGGAAGACACCAAACTACACAAATTCCCTGTCGAAGGGGCGACCGGCGATGACTACAACTTCCCAGACAAGTGGATCTCTTTCATTTTGAATCTCCCCGCGGCTTTCCCGCATCATCGCACGCAGTGTATCATACAGAAGGTCGATGCTCTGTGGGATTGCATCCTGCGGCGACTTACCCTGGGTGGCGCCCAAAGCTTTAGCGCCTGGTGGATGACTAAGGTCTTTTTCCATGAGATGATGCAATGGCAGGCCGAAAAAGGGGGATTTATGCGCTACAAACCAAGCACCCTGCAACATGCTCGCATGGGTGCAAACCAGCAAGGGCAGACTGGATTTCTGATGAAGCCCTCAACTTTGCCGAGCCATGAAAGGAGTCAACCAATGATGACCGGTGATTCTCAGCTGGGTAGCGATGCAGGGGTAAGACCAACCCCAAGCTCGACATCGGCAGAGAGCATGGGTCGAACTCACGATTCTATGCCGCCCCAAGTGGATGCGGACTCCAGCTCTAACGATACCGAACCCGAGAAGCCTACCAACATTCCTGAGAGCATTGCTGGCTTCCATGCTCCCAATAATGATGATAGTGCCATTGATCTTGACGACGACTCGATGCTGATGACCGTGGGTAAATATGGCGACATGATGGCTTCCGACCCAGCAGATGCTGAGGGAGATATCGTGGTCATATGATCTACCTCTACATATTCCTTCGAATCTTCGTTCTTGGATCCAAAATTTGAGTTTTCTTTGTTTCAACGGTGGAGTTGAACTCTTTGCTTTTTCAGGAGTACCATTTTGGTCAGATTATTTGTTTGATGTCTCATGTCTGAGGAGATTCACCTTCGGCGTTCGACGATCTTTGCACGAGAGATGAGAAATGAGAGCATCGATTCGAGATATTGTCAGCCACGTGATACGTTATCCCAGCACCAACTGCGCTGCTGCCAGGGTATCAGGCTGACCTTACCTCCCTCTACATACACTACCTAATAGCGTGGTTGATCCCGCTTGGCTCCCGCTTCTAACCGTCTTCTTTTCTTCCTGACCCTTTCTCTTCCGAACTCAATAATGCCTACCTCGGAAATACGGGCCATCCATCTCTTCTTGTACATACATACCCATACTTCTTTCTGGTTCGCTGATCCAAGGCAATTCGATCTTTCCCAAACCTGGTGATTGTCTGAGTTTCATATTGGGCTTGTTTATTGGCGAGGCCTTTCCCGATGCTTCACCGGCGTTTCGGGGGTCATGTCCTTATTTGTTTGTCCCCAGTTTCACCCCCTGGGAGCTTCCAATCTATCTGTTTGTGTACGCTCGAAGTTGAGCCAGGGGCGGCGGTAGGATGCTTCCTCTTGCAAGCCATCTGCAGCATCCCATACTTTAATATTTACGAACTTCTTCATATGTCTTCCATTCCTTGTTCAACTGATGGCTTGTGGATTTGATAATCGTCAGGAAGCTACCATTTGGCATGATTGACCGTCTCATGTTTACGGAATTAGTGGCATTCAGTGTGTCCCTGGACAAGTAGGTCGCAGTCTCTCAAGCACTGTCGAGTAAATCACTCTCGACCGAGCAAACATACTAGGCCCAATGATGGACAACACATAGTCGCCCCAATACCCCAAGCACTAGACATCGCTGACAAGGGAAAATGATCATTCTCTCATTCGTTGCTTCACATGGAAACGAAGCCAAGTGCAGGCATCGACGGCCGAGATACTTAAACATTGTCTCACCACCGTGGAAGCTTGGTCTATCTTGGCGCACGCACACAGAAATAAAAGAAATAAAAAGGAATCCCTGTAGTTTAGGTACCGGTTTGCGGTTCAACCAAGCTATGGTATGAAAGAAGAAAGAGAAACAAGCATCGGTGGCGTATGATATACCGAGTCGCAAGTACCGGCAAAGCCCACTAAGATGACCAGTGAGGCACATTTCCACAGGCAATGCGGATGCACAGGTTCCCATCGTGGGGCGTGCGCACAAGCAGTCAACATCGGCTCATCTGAAACTCGTAGCAGGAAAGAACCTCGGGCCACCGTAGCCGTACGCAATGATACTCTGGATATCTATGTTTTTGCCGCTATGAGGATTCCACAGCTTTACAAGTATGTATCTTCCTGAACTGTAAGACGACCATCAGCAAGGTAAATAGACTCTTCTCGGCTAAGTAGACTACTGGGGCTTACGGTGGAGGATCAAACTTAATGCTGACCATGCTCTTGTGTCGTTCAATACGAAAGCGCGCATGCGGTCTCATAAGCGAAGAAACCAGAGGCTGGGAGACTTCATTGCTTGAGGCGGGAGGCGAGTCCGGCGAACGTGGACGTTGTCTTGGGTGTGCCGCATTGTAGCGACGTCGCATGGCTCGAATTTGTCTCGATAAAGCCCGGCGACGCCGAGGAAATGTACCCATTTCAGCGAGTTCAGCTTCGCTCAGACTATCACTGGTATCTGAGCAAATAGCGGCGTCTTCGTACCGATCTGCCTCCAATCGCTCTATCTCGGTCAGGTAGGGAGTCTCGTCATCTTCATCTCGTTCGTTCGCCTCTGAACGTTCGTCTGAGTGTTCATCGTAATTGGTTATGGTGCGGAAATCCGAAATTGGGTTGGGTCCGCCTCCCACAGTAGGCCTTGCAGGGTCATTGTTGTCAGTGTCAGATCCTTCGGAGTTGAGATTGGAGTCAACATTGTTGCCCGGAGCACTCGGCAGACGAGGCTGGTGTGCATTCAAATATTCCTGAGACGGTTGCATTCGTGGGTGCCAAGACCGCCGAGTCCGTCCCGTTGTCTCACATAGGATATGAGATGCGGCTGTTCGAGCTAGAAGGTCGTCAGATGTCATTGAAACGAAAACCATTCCTTCTTGGATCCTTTGAATGGTGTCAGCAGCTGAGTCGACAAAGTGAAGCAGCAATCACCTACGGAGCATCATAGCCCGTCCTAGGCGCTCTGATGACGATCTTTTTCAGGCAAAAAGGGATCCCAGCATAGTGTTTCAATATCAAGTTGCATCGGTTCGACTTTGTACAGTAGACAGTAGTGTCGTTGCGAAGGATATTCTCGGGCCACGAACTTTCTCCATCGGGTTCGTATGTGCCTCCGTCACAGCTGGCTAACTCCATCTTCAGTGCTCCAGGTACCACTTGACCATATTGCCCGTAACGAAAGTTTTGTAATCCTTCTCTGTGATCATCCATCTCCAGCTTACGACGCTTTGCCCTCCAGTTATCTGACGGGGTTTCACTCTCCCGTTGTTGAGGCATGACGATAGGCGATTCGAGACGAGGAACAGGCTCATCTAAGAGAGACCTTGCATTTTCGTCTCTAATACTTCTCACGCGACCAATTCGATCTCCTCCTCTGAGTGGACGAAATCTTGGGGTCCTACTACCAGGCCGCGTGGGGTCAGAAGCATTTCCTTCGAAATTGACAACTGTTACATTTAACGCTTGCGGTCTTTGACCAGCAGGGCGCACAGTACCTGCAAAGTTATCGTTCCCCTGGTGTTGATTCCAGATGTGATGCTCGGCTCGGGCTTGTTGAAACTGTCGATCTAGATTCGTCCTGGCCTCTTCGACAAGGACCGAAGACCTACCCCGATACTCTTCCAACTCCTGGTTTAATGTCTCCAACGCACGAGTCGAGTTGTTGCGGTTTCGCTCGGAGTTGAGAAGCTCCTGTAGATGTTGCAGACGGTTCGGGACCGGACGTAAATGCCTGTCGTTGTTGGTACGAGACCCTCGAGAGGGACGGCGAGAAGCAGGTGGGTAATCGTAGTTCCCGGACTAGAGTTGCAGCACGGGCGACGGTGAGCTTCTGCATGGAAAAAGTGGGCCAAATCTATTCGCCTCAGCTACATACCATAATTTGATGATGAGACGAGCTGATCACCGTGATGGAAATGAGAGAATGAGCAAGGGCGGGAAGGCGTACAGCGGCGACTACACGGATCTCGATAACCGGACAAAGGATGAGGCGTCACACACGAACAATGACGAAATCCAAGCCGGTAGGTCAGTGTAAAGAAGAGACCACTCAAGGTAATATAAAGTGAAACAGGATGAAGGGGATAGAAAGCAGGACAGGTAGGGATGTGAATGTGAGAAAGGAAGGTATGGGTGTACGTACTCCGGAGTAATAGTCGATGAATATCAAAAGGTGGAGTTGAATTGAATGACGAAGCGATAAGCGATTAGTTATCGGAGGCAGGCAGGCAGGCAGGCAGGCGGGCGGGCGGGCGGCAGCTCATTCCCTCCCCGCACGTGATGATGATGATGATGATGAAGAGACGATGATGAACTGCGACTTCAACTTCTAGTGCTCCTTCACACAAGCTTTTTTCAAAGGTCTCATCCTGACAGGGCTCTCTTCTCGGTTCCTCTCTATTCCTCTCTCGACCAGAATACCCTCCCAAACCTTGCTTTCTGACACTTCTCCCCCCCTGCTCTACCTTTCCCAACCCGACATCTAGACTGGCCATCATCCCTCTGATCACTTTGAAACATTTACCACTCTCTGTCAAGGCGCAACTCCAGATACAGGTAATTCTAATCAATCAAAACAGGTATCCTGACGTGTGAGCGGGAGGTTGCCCTTATCTGCGTATCATATTGGACCTACCATGGAGTCGCAAACAGCTCAGTCAATGAGCGCAGGTATGTCAAGGTCATGACTCGGTCTTGTCCAGGGGAACACATCACTGACCCCAGTCGTGAAATCAACTAGATGAGATTGCGCTGTATGACCGC
This sequence comes from Aspergillus saccharolyticus JOP 1030-1, assembly GCF_003184585.1. Taxonomy (NCBI): domain Eukaryota; kingdom Fungi; phylum Ascomycota; class Eurotiomycetes; order Eurotiales; family Aspergillaceae; genus Aspergillus; species Aspergillus saccharolyticus. Next base: position 28,457 of record NW_020290683.1, read on the forward strand.
CAGATCCGTCTTTGGGGAGTAAAGGCTCAGGAAAAGTGAGCTATAGTCGTACCTTTCGTGGTTTGTTCAGCATGTTCTAACCCCTGGTCTCATCACAGGCTGCGATCCGCGAAAATTCTTCTTATTACGTTCAAGGCTTTGGCGAACGAGGTTGCCAAGAATTTGGTGCTTGCAGGTATCGGTTCTCTTACAATCATTGACCATGAGACTGTAAAGGAGGAGGACCTCGGCGCGCAACTTTTCGTGACAGAAGATTGTCTCGGTCAAAATGTATGGGAAGCCTTTTCCCCGCCGACTCCGACTATGCTAATTCGACCCCCCAGCGAGCACAAGCTGCAGCTCCAGCTGTGCGTGCCATGAACCCTCGGGTACAGCTCCATATCGACACGGAAGATGTTCACCTCAAACAACCTGAGTTCTTTGCACAGTTTGACATCACTATTGCCACGGAACTTGACTTTCATACTTACACTACTATCAATGCCGCTTGTCGTATAGCAAATCGTCCCTTCTACGCTGCCGGTCTGCACGGTTTCTACGGTTTCGTTTTCGCGGATCTTATCTCCCACGATTTTGTGATCGAGAGGTCCAAGTCCAACGTGCCATCCGTCACCCAAGAGACTCCGACTCGGAGTATCTTGGATATTACAACTAAAAGGGAGAGGGAGAATGACAAGGTCATTGAAATGGTAACCAAGCGCGAAGTGTACTCCCCTCTGATCCTCGCCAACACTTCTCCGCTCCCCGAAGAGTTCACACGCCTTCCTCGCAAACGCAGACAGGTCACTCCGTTGCTTACTTGTCTTCGTGCTTTGTGGGAATATCAGAAACTTTCCGCCGGCGCCCTCCCAACCTTCTCCCCGCAGGACCTAGAGGTCTTTACGAAACTCGCGCGAGACGGCCATCAGGAGCTGAAGCTGGACATAGCAACCCTCGATGCCGGGTTCTTGCGTACCTTTTTGCAGAATTTGAACAGCGAGCTGAGTCCCGTGGCAGCGTTCGTTGGTGGCAGTCTTGCACAAGATGTAATCAACGTGCTCAGTGCTCGCGAGCAACCTCTCCAGAACATGCTACTATTCGACGGTGAACGTTCAACCGCTCCGATCTATCCCCTGCACCCTATTTTCCCGCCCGAGGTCGATAACATCCTTCCTGCCGTGATCCCAGTTCCGAATCCAATTCCTCTGGATGGGCCTCCTGTTCTGGCACCTTAAATGGCCCAGAGAGCAATGGATGTTCCGTCGGGATGGGTAAAAGAGGCACTGAGACACGGCAAGAGAGAGAGAACCATCTCCTTAGAGTATGGTGACAGAATTGAGCGGTTGAACCTCTTGATTCAATGCTGTGGGCGGTGCGTTGCTTGCTTGGGTTGCGCTTGCGCCATACTGCTCGAAACTTAGTCATTTCCTCTTTAATCACGACATGTATAATACGGACAAATACAACCCCAAGGTCTTCATGGGCATTGGCACTGTGGTCTCTTCAACAGCGTATGTTGTTCCTCCCTATATCTTGCGTGTCTGCGTGTCTGTCATGGAGCTCGAGGCTTCGATGAAAGTATGAGATTCGTCTCTGATACCACAATTTGGAGGTCTCTACGCCTATCCAGTACGCTGTGGTGCAGCCTCGGACCCAGCTCTAAGCGACCGGAACGACCGATTTCGCGCCGATTCTTACCAGTTCAAGGAAACATTGAACAGACTAAATGCATCTAAATAGTCGAAGAGGTGTATATGAACAGTGCGAGCGTGATTATAAGATACCCGGGTAGAAAGGAAGGTTGAATAGATGCATTGAAATCATCGCATTGAGGTCTCCTTACCAACGAGAGGAGAGCTTTCCTCGTCCTCGGTTTTTCTGGGCCCCATCGTATTCCTGCTTTGTTCTCCGCTATCTTCCTCATCTGAGATAAGCCCCTGTAATTCAAATTCCTCGGCATCATGAACATGCTGGTTCTCGGATGCGGAGCGGGCGTGACCGTTTAGGAAGCGGCCGTGGGGCTGGTTGGGCTTGAAGCCGGATGACCCCTCGCCAGCATCATCTGCAAAACTTGAAGAACGGGAGCGTGACGGCGGCTTGGCGGATTCGGGCCATGCATGAACGGCATAGATGTGCAGGAGAACATTGACAACTGTAAGAGTTGTTAGAACAGGGCCTCCTAGCTTGTTGACAAGGCATGGAAGTGCAGCTTACACAGGAAGAGGATGAAAGCAATGCTATACAGAATCAGGACGTATGAAACATGTGTGATTCCGGCATCGCTAAGAAGTTGCATTTGCTCCTCAGTGGCGCCCATGAAGAGGAACCCAGAAGCGTACAACAACTGGCGTAAAGTCAGCACAGTAGTTCAAAGAACAGGGTATACCAGGGCCGTCAATATCCAGTCCCGGTGACAAGAGAGACTTACGAAAGGCGTGAGATATTGAAAGCTATTCGGATCAGAACCGTCTGGGTTGATGGTCCCCTTATCTCTGAGCACGAAGGAGATCTCAATAATTCTGGTGAAACCGGCCGCCATCAAGGTATAACCAAAGATGGTGTGGATCATGGTACTGATCATCAGATTTTGGGGATGAGCGGACATGGCATAGCCAGTGAGCAGTATAACCAAGGCTGGAATAAGATTGCGCTTCGGGCGGCCGTTGCGTTTTCGGCTCAACCAAATTCCCAGCAAACCAGCACACCACCAAACAATTCCCATCGTTGTGTGTTGCAGGTCGTTGTGAACCCAGGGACCTCCCCACCGGTGCTCTGTGAAGGTGTTGACGCAGCCCCAGGCAGCAATGATCAGCGAGTCGAAGAATTCCTGGCTTCGTCCAGTGCGGCGAAGCCAGTACTGACCGACGAGGAGGAGGATGGTCAGCAGGATTCCATAGGCAATGAAAGCGCTGCCCATTATAAAATGAGCTAGGCACTGTCCCAGATGATCATCTCGGCAGAAACCCAGGGCCGTGATACCTCCAAATAGCATCTGGACCCAACTCGCGACCGGCATAGCCTTGCCGACCACTCCGTGCGCAACAACCACAACACGACGAATCCGCCCGTGGATGCCCTTGGTGAGATGCAGTTTGAGATAGACACCCAGTACGATCTGAACCACCATCATCAACATTAGTGTGTTCGCGAAAGATGCATGGACATTCTTGGAGAATTGGCGACCCTTATGCGCATGACCAAGAAAGTATGCGACGACTGCGACGACAGTGCCAACTATCTGAACAGGGACATGCCAGCGCGAGCGCACGATCTAAACATTGTAGAAGAGACCTTATTAGAACCTTGGATTCGAGTGAGGGTGCGCCAGCGACATGAATGGACCGGGTTGGATAGAATAAATGCACGAGAGAATTGCTACTCACCCCGAGAACCATACCCAGTGGGAAAATGATGCCAAAGGCAAATCCCATGAGGATCATGTGCAACCATAATGTCGAGTCCTGGAGAGCGCTTTGTCAGTCTACCATTTAACCATAAAAAGAAGAATAAAGGAGGTCAAAAACCAGAGGCAACCTACAATGGGGTCCTCGGAGATGGCGGCACCTTCGGGAACATTTTCATGGCCCTCGTGAGCCCAGGCAGGCGTGGTAAGAAATACCAAGGCTACCAACAACCCCCCAGATAAGCGGGATCGACTTGTTATTTCCATGATCGGTCCCTTTCCTCCTCTTTCCAAAGGAGAGAGAAAGATGGGATGAAAAATCAAAAGAGAGATTTATGAGGGGAAGGCAAGAAAGTGAAGAGAGGGGGAGATAGAGAGGGAGACACAGAAAGAACAGAGAAAAGGGAGGTAGGTGATGAGGACAAAGAGATCTGCTGGGCTGGGCTGGGCTGATTGGGACCTGAGCTGAAGACGTAAGCATCTTCTAAAGCGCATTCGGATAAAGCGGATTGGGTAAAGACCCGCTAGTACTGGGTCAGTGTGTGATTTGTGGTACTCTATACTTCCATCCTTCTAGAAACGTGAATTTTGTTTACAATCTATATACTTCTCTCGTTGAATCCGCATCTTCCATCGTTAAAATCATTATAATCATCATCACATCATCATCATCGTCATGTTCAGTGCTATTTATCTAAACCACCTTCATCCTTGAACATCATGCCATCCCCGCAAGACTCCACCGCCGAAACCGGCAAGGAATTGACACCTGCAGCCGATGAACAGGCCTCAGAGAGAAAACTGGTTGGGCCCTCTACCCAAGGAAAAAATACTTAAATTGATATCCTGTGACATGCCATTCTAGTCCAATTTGCACCAGTTCATTATCAATAAACAAACTCAGAAGAGTGAGTTGGAGGCTCAAATCGCCGAAGCCAAGGCTCAACTGAAGTATGAAACGACGAGATCCGCATAGTGCGGCGAAGAAAACCGCTTACTGACCGATTGATTTCGGTGTGTCGGCTAGGGATGACCCCCAGACCACGGTCCAACGACACATTCGGTTGCTGCACGAATACAACGAAATAAAGGACATTGCTCAAGGGCTACTGGACCTGATTGCGGATGCTCGGGGAGTGCGACATATCGACGTCCAAAGAGAGTATGGTGTGGGTGATCGCGACTGAGATCGACTTTCTCGTGCATAAAGCATTAAAGCTTACTGAGACTTCTTCCGGGCAAAGAGCTATCTGCGTATGATCTCTGAGTCGGTACAACATTTCCGCCTCTTAACTGAGTGGGGATATCTTAGGCAAAAGTACAGGTCGAAGAACCTCTCCGTAACAGGAGGCAGAGGCAATTGACCGTATTGCCAAATCCTTACAAAAATTGACCTTCATATTTTGATCCAAACGCCCCTCATAAGCCAGCCAACAACGCAACATAATGAAGACAAGTCACAATATCCGCTTGGAGGCACATCATCATGCATGCAAAGGCCTCCCCAAATCATGTCATGTCACATGAGAAACAAAATGAGTAGAAGAAGAGCGGGAATATCTAAACGTAATAAGAATGAGCGGTGTAGAAGAGGCAAGACATTATAAAATCTGTACAGGATATATAGGAATGAGTATAATTAGTGGCCTTTGTCCAGGCTCTGCAAGTTGACCAGCTCGAAATAGCGACCTTTGGTGCGGATCAGCTCCTGGTGTGTTCCGCTCTCCACGATCTTGCCCTGGTCAAATACGTAAATGACATCGGCTTTCTGAATAGTGCTGAGACGATGCGCAACTGCGATGGTGGTTCGGCCACGAGCCGCAGCATCGAGCGCTGCTTGCACAACTTTCTCAGATTCGGAATCAAGGGCAGAGGTGGCTTCGTCAAGGAGAAGAACTCGGGGATCCCGAATCAGGGCCCGTGCGATAGCCACACGCTGCTTCTGTCCTCCAGACAACATGCTTCCTTTGCTGCCAACCACTGTATTGAATCCATCCCTGCAGATAAAGGGTTAGCTGCCTGGCTTCGAAAATAAACGTCGGCAAGAACTTACGGGAGAGACATGACAAAATCATAAATATTGGCTTCCTTGCAAGCCTTGACCAGCGCTTCCTCGGGCACATCCTCACCGGTAACGCCCAGGAGAATATTCTCCCTGATCGTACCTTGATACAGGGTTGGTTCCTGGCTCACGAGCGATAGGAAACTGCGGTACGAGTTGACATTTAATTGTGTGATATCCTTGCCGTCGATAAGAACCTTTCCTGCGATGGCATCATAGAATCGCTCAAGCAGCGCAATGGTGGTACTTTTACCACAGCCACTAGGGCCAACGAGGGCGACATATTGCCCAGGTTTGACGGTCAGATTCAGTCCTCGCAGGACAGGCTGTTCAGCTCGGGTGGGGTACCTAAAATGCACATCGCGGAATTCAATGGACCCTTCCACTGACTGAAGGCTCTCGCCTTCTTCCGACCAGGTGTCGATCTGTGGCTTCCTGTCGAAGAGTCTGCGGAATTCAGCTGCAGCATTCTTCGCCTTTCCCATATCTGGAGCGAAAGAAAAGACCGTGCCAGCAGATTGCGCACCAAATAGAATCTCGGAGAAGCAGACAAAGAAGCGGAAGACAGAGTACTCATGATGACCCAGGAGCGTACCTCCGTACCAGAAGCCAAGCGCAACACAAAAGAAGACCAGCGCTTGCGAGGCGGCGTATAGGATAGAAGACCTTAGCACCGAGATCAAACTTGTACGGCCCTGTGCCTCTAGCTGGCCGTGGTAGATATTCCAAACATCTTTCTCCCGGGTGAGGGAAGCCACGGTGCGAATAGCAGAGGTCGCCTCACAAGCATAGCTTGCAGATCCTTCGTAAGCGCTCTTGGATCTTTGCTGAAACTGCGCTAGCATGTAGAAGCGGTAGAATCCACAGCCCAGCAGCACCGGAACAACAGATATACAGACCAAAGCCAACTTCCAACCAATGGAGAGAGAGATAATCATAGCTGCGCCAAGAGTCGTGCTGGTCATGAGAATTGTACCCAGTGTGGCGCCACTGACACCTGACAGATGTTTGGTTTCAGTCGATAGAAAGGATGTGAGTGCACCAGTACTGTTTTCTTCTCTATCGAAGAAAGTAATATCCTGACGCAACATGGACCTGAAAGCCATACTCCGAGCTCGGCGAATTAGTCTCTCCGAGCAAACCGCGAAAGCGGCACCATTAATGGAGAGGTTGATAAATTGGGCGATCCCGACCACAAAGAACATCAGAGCCCAGAACGCACCGTCATGTCTGATCTTTGCAGCCTCACTTGTTGGGAGTGAAAGCGTGCTGATGGCCTTGGCGTACAAAACAGCTTGGGTAGGTTGGCCACCACCGGAGAGCACAGCAAAAACCAGGCCAATAAGCATATAGAGAGTCTCGGGGCGATTGAACGAAGCGATAAACTTGACTAACGCCCACAGCGAGTATTTTTTAGCAACTTCCGGTTCTCGCTTAGCAAGAATGGCGCTGGAAATCGACTTGTGTGTTCCACTGCGTCCAAGGCCATTGGCGGCAAACATCTTTTCGTCGTCATCAGCTAGCGAACCGGTGCCACTGCTTGCAGACTTGATACGTTCGATCTCGTCTTTGGCGAAGGTATCATCGTTGAGATCCACACCATCAGTAGCAAGGGCTTCCGCGTCCTTCTCCTCATTGATTCGCTGTGCTTCCACGAGGCTTTGGTATGTGCCTTTACGGCCAACGAGTTCGTCATGGTTGCCCTGTTCCACAATCTTACCGTTCACCATAACGACGATGTTGTGAGCTGACTTGATGGTAGAGAGACGGTGAGCAATAACAATGGTAGTGCGGCCTTCAGCAGCTCTATCCAAGGCTGCCTGAACGACACCCTCGGATTTTGTGTCCAACGCCGATGTCGCTTCGTCGAGCAGAAGAATCTTCGGGTCACTGACTATAGCACGTGCGATGGCAATGCGCTGCTTTTGTCCCCCGGAGAGCAGGAAACCGCGCTGACCCACATTCGTCTCATAGCCTTCGGGGAGGGCGGTAATAAAATCATGAGCGTTGGACATTTTCGCCGCGTTCTCAATCAACTCTCTGACTCTTCCCTCCGATTCATTCTCATACTTGGTACCGATAAGACCGTGGCGGATATTGTGGTATATCGTGGTACCAAAGAGAACAGGTTCCTGACTAACCAGCGATATTTGTTGACGCAGCCAACGAAGGTTGAGGGTTGAGATATCGTGGCCATCCAAGAGAACAGAGCCTCCTACCGGAAAGTAGAATCGCTCAACTAGACCAACAACCGTACTCTTCCCTGAGCCAGATGGACCAACCAACGCAGTCGTCTTACCGGCAGGCATAGACAGGGAAACACCATCCATGACGATGACTTCAGGGCGGGATGGATAGATGTGCTTGATGCCACGGAATTCAATATTGCCTTCGAAGTGCTCAAGTTTCTCCCCCTCGTCGGAGTAGGGATCCAGAGGAGAGGGACGGTCGATAGTCCCATAGATCTTGACGGCTGCAGCAAGGGCATTCGTAAAAGCTTGCCCATTAGGAGCGACGTTTCCCAAGCTGAAAGACCCAATCAAGATAGCCATGAGAACAGTCAGTACTTGTCCCACGTTGACATCTTCATCGGTGAGGAAACGGGAACCCATCCAGAAACCAAGGCCGTAGTTAGAAAACATGATACCGAACATGCCGCCGATCATGAAGCCGAGAATGACCTGAGTCTTGATACCCCATTTTTCTGCTTCAGCCAAATGGGCCTCATATTGTTTGGCTAGCTTGTCTTGGGTACCAAATGCTGTGGCATTACGGATTGAGCTGATGACCTCTTCGGCCACGGTCCCACCGGCACCTGCACTCTCCAAGGACTTCTTGCTGTATTTGACAATAAAGCGAGAGCCACCACCCATAGTCATGACAAGGGCGACAATGGTCGAGGTACAAATGAGCGCAAGTTTCCAGTACTTGATGTAGGCGACAATAAACGCGGTCACGAAGGTAGCGATAGCTGTCAGAGTAAGCCCAACCTTCTCTGAGATACCGTCTTGGATCAGGTTCGTGTCGGCTGTGATGCGAGTTGTGACTTCACCAGCACCAAGTTTATCGAAATAACCCATGTTTTGTCTCAAGATAGATTCCAGGTAATGTTCACGAATCTTTTGCGTGATGTGTTCTCCAGTGTAAATGAAACCGACGGTGGAGATATAGACAGTGACGAATTCGGCAATTCCAAGATACACGAAGTAAAGAACGTTTTTCGTCAGCTGATGATAGAAGTCGTGGTAAGAGAGTTCGTATAGAGCAATGCCTCTGAAAGCCGAGGCCAGAGATCCGAACAGAATCTGCGAACAACTAGATCAGTCACGAAACGAATCAATGTCGAACTGCAAGGAGACCACTTACGGTAAACAAGGGCAGAGCAGCGCCTGCTACAATAGCACAAAGCGCACTGACAAGCATGATCAAGACGTCCGTTCGCGAAGCATATCGGAAGAGTGCGAAAAACGACACACTCACATCCGGTGCGTCCAGTTGCTTTTTCAGAATGTCCTTTTCATGCTCTGGAAGGTGGGCGAAAAGCGCGTCCGGGTCCTCGGATCGTGCCAGTGCAGTTGGACGAGAGCCCTTGTCCTTCTCTCCGGCAGGGACCATCGTAGAACTGGATACAGAAGAGCGACTGGCTGACTTGTGGTGTTCAGCTGAGGATGCGCTTCCCCGTTCCATCAGCTCGATGTCGGCGTTATCAATTTTGTCCCCAGGAAGAGGCTCATTTTCTGGGTGAGCCATCCTTGCTCTTGATGGCAGAGTAGAACGTATTGAGTCTCACACTTGCTGCTGCGAGGTTGGCAGGCGAAATGTCGGAAGAGAGAGAAAAGGAAACGAGGGGCCGACGCGCACTACTCCATGGGGAACGGGGGCGTTCGATAAAGGTCGCTGAGAGAAATCCAAGGTGACCACCCTGTCTATTGTAGCGATTTTCCCGAAGGGAGGCGGAGGAGGTGTCTGGAGAGCTGGTCGGAAATTCTGTCGCGGGATCCTAGGTTACTAGGGATGGAATGGAATGTACAATGTTTTATCCAACCTCAAGGTATTGCGGGTCGATTAATTGCAGTTATGGTTGAAACAGAGAAAAAGGGGGAAGAAGGGGAGGAATAAATAATTGAAACTAGTTCATTCGTCTAGCACTGGGGAAGCTGAACCTTGAGAGCTTTGGGGATTTGAATCCTGATGATGCCCCCATTGTCGGCGTCAGCGCTTATTCTCGTTTCTCTGTGATACGGAATAATATAAAGAGAGGGAAACATTAATTTTAGCCTCCGTTTCTTAGCGTCATCGGAGCCCCGACTTCCCGAGCGTTTTTATGTATTTGCTTTTTGCGTTTTCCCGGCGTATTAAGCGTATTACTAATGGGCCATGAATCAATCCATGAATCGCAGAGTCCCGAGTGGCATGAATCCAATGCGCATTCAATATTTCCAGCAATATTTCCAGCTTGACGGCTTGCACATGCATTAGGTTGTGATAGTCGGGGGGGAAGAATGGAGCTATAGAACCTATCCAGCCACTGGTCAAAATTCGCTTGTATATGACCGAGTTTGCTTCTGTTTGCAACCAAACACTGTCCTATCGCTATCAGTATCATCTAGTAGTCGACTCCGTACAGTAGTTAGTAGTTGATCATGGAAAACCTGGATGACGGATGGATGGATGGATTGGTTCTGCGGGCACTTCATTCGGTCTAGTTCAGATACAACACCGAATGGGAAATCAATGCGTGCCAATCGTGAGGGAGGAATCGAAAGACCTACGTCCAGCCATCGGTGCCTAAAGAGCCTTAGCGCGGGTGAGAAACCAGGGCGGGGTCTGCTTCAGGTGGGTTGGAAGTGAAAAGACCCGCTCCAATTATCGGCTACCAAACGAATACGGCTGTCAACCTGTGATAGAGTGACTTCTGTACTCCTAAGTACCAATACCTTGAGGCGTTGGTCAGACGTTCGAGAGTCTGCTGATGCAAGACATACACTAGTTATTTAGACTAAGTTACTCTTAGTATGTACACTGGTACAGTACTTCGTATGATCGGGCTCGGCGCTTACAGGGTACCGTCCTCCTGCGATGACAAAGCAGCCAACAGAGGTTCGAGCTCAAAAGCGATTCCGTTCCATGGATAGGAGATGGCCAGCAAGGTCATTTTCCTGATAGAAACCGCCTATCTCCGTGCCCTTGACAATGGCAGAGTACGGAAAAGTGTCATGGCAGGGGACGGAATTCCGATCATTTCGACTATTCACCTCCTTTGACAGCCTTTGTGATAGATGCTCGATGTAGTAGTTTGTGCCTCTCGATGACTCATGGACAGGCGCCCCTCCCTTTCAGGAATTCTATTAGTCTTAAAACGTACTACGACCTACTCCGTACTCCGTGCAGTATGATGAAACCACAGGATTTGTAGGAGATACCAACTTGGCTCCTTGTGAGTCACTGAGCACTGGATTAAGCATAAGCCGACGTGGTACTTCGTGATTCCTTGAGGTTTTGGATCCAAGGGACCATTGCGTTCAGGTGACGGTACGATGACTCAATTGTATGCAGCAAGTAGTTATGTCTCAGGGCGAACTGCACGTCCTTGTGCTCCGCAGGATTTGCCAGAGTGTGGACATGAACCTCCGGATATCAGAAAGGCTGGACCCCCCATAGTACCTGTCTGATCGGACGTTTGGCGGTCAGCGTACCTAAGCAATTGGTCGGCCTTGCGGGTATCTCCTCCGGACAAGCTACGGAGTACAGGCTGCTATTGTGATAAGTCTTCACAGGGACTCATGTACTAATCCAAGGTCGGGCGGACAAAAACCAGCAGTCTCAACTAGGATGGTGCTGGTGAGAAGATATTCTGAATCAAGATGATTTTTGAGCGTACCAGTACTACCCAAAGAAATTTGAACATAGTTCATATATGGTGCGAGTGTTGATTGATGGGGTGGAACTAGTTGTGCCTCAGGCATATAGCACGTGACCTATCCGAAGCGAAACGCTAAGCCCTGCCCGCACAAAAAAACTACCACTACGAACGGGACTTGAAGACGGTCGACAACCTCACTACCGCCAGTCCATACCCTCAGCTCGCCGTTGCGACAAGCCTTCAAGATGCCGGTTAGCAACCCCCTTGTGATACGATCAGACCTTAAAACGGGATATTATTTACGGCTGGCTATTTTGGCCAGATGGAGATCAGGATGGAAACTGCTAGGATGAGGAGAAGACCAATGGCTAACGATCGTATCTTTTCTTCAATATAGAGCCACAAGAGTTTCCGCACCAAGCAGAAGCTTGCTAAAGCTCAGAGACAGAACCGTCCTATTCCCCAGTGGATTCGTCTCCGCACTGGTAACACCATCAGGTAAATAAGAACCTTGTTATTGCACTACCACGATTCGATCCCCGTGAGAAGATTCGACCCCTCGATGGCACCGGACCGCCTGGCAACAACGGAAGACGATGGAAGGACAGTGAGGGGATGGAAGCCATTGCTCGACAATCAGCCGACAAAAATCTCATTTCAATTACTGGGATTTGACAATCTTCGTACTTGCGACCCGAGTTCTTGCTTACCAGACACGCACACGGGCGATGACGATCATATCCGGGAATACACAGGGCAAATAGCTGACCACGCTCCCTTCTCACAGATACAACGCCAAGCGGAGACACTGGCGCAAGACCCGTCTCGGTATCTAAACTCGTTCAAGCCGATCAACCGACTTCTTCGATTTCACCCGAGATGTCTTTTATCCCCGGGATTGTTTCGTTCAGTTGTGATACCGCCAACTCTTGTGTGCCTCTCTTGCTCGCGATGATTAAATCTGCATCATCCTGAACTCGTCGACCCGCTGCTTTCTGATCCACACCTTCGATTCTCTCCTTCGGTTTTTGTTTCCTGTTTTCCGGCAAAAAAAGAAGTATATCTGGCAAGCGAATATCCGTTCTTGCACGTCGAACGGTATCCGGGACAGGGCTGGTTGAGGTGCAAGCGGTTGTTCTCGATGGGTTTTGTGATACAGTCATGACTCATGCAATTTAAGTACACGAGCTGAAAAAAACAAAAATCGAAAATTTATGAAGGATAATGAGCACTGAACGAACATTTACCAGGGGGGCTTTTGCTTTTTCCTTTTGATTACCACTCGACTCCGCGCGGCTCATAGGAACGATTCCGATCGCATATGAGGTCTGTCGATGTTCCCTTACGGGGTAGCAACCGGATAAGTCGAAAAATTCTAGTAGGAAGATACTCTATTGCTAGTAGAAAACTGGGAATGACCCCTTGGGGTGCTAGCTTTGTATATACATACTGTAACGATGCTTGCATACGTCGTCCTGACGTCTTTTCCCAGAACATTTGAGCCAATAAGTAAAATGATCATTGTATCAATGCACAAATTTACTGAACCTCGAATTCGATGATCTTGAAAAGCAAGAACATGGGAGTATAAGCGAGTTCCATTTTTTTCGGACTACTAAATTGAACTATACCCACTGTTGCCCCACGAACGTGATAGTCCATGGACAGTAGCAAAGAAAACATAATAAGATTAAATCGCTGACATGAAAAAAAAGCGAAGACCGAACGCCGGGGACTGCAACAACGGGAGATCATATGGGGTGTATCAAGCCAAAAACATCACCTAAGCGCCTATCTTTACAAGAACCACGGCCTTGTAAAGAGACAGCAATCCTTGAGAAGGTATGCAGTAGTAGTGACGCTGACCAGAAGTACACATTTAGCGACTGCAAAGCAATCTGTTAGCATACTCTCCTCTGCTTTGATAACATCCAGCAGGTTTTGCCAACTTACTCTTCAGCCCATTCATTTTCACGACGGATTTGGTCTTCCTCCTCGGGAGTGAAATCGTTCTGAATGTTGAATGTCTTTCGAATCTCTTCAGGAGACTTGCCCTTAATCATGTTGGCAACAGTCTTGCAGCCAACATCCAAGAGACCCTTGATGTCCAAATAGTTTGCAGCAAGGATGATTTCAAAAAGCATCTCCTGATCGACCTGCATGAATTTCTGATCCCATTCATCAATATCAGTCGTCTTGCGGCGCGAATCATCATCATCACCGGTGCTTGGGGGGTCGCCCTTGTGGTGCTCGCACCACTCGATAACCTTCCTCAAGACAGCTTCGTTGACATTCGGGATAGGAATGGCCTCATCGGTGTCGCCAAGATCCTCGAGCATGTTTTTGATCAAAACAGAGCGTTCAGCAACGTCGCGGGCTAAATGACAACAAGTAAAGTTAGATTCCAGTCTAGGAGCAATATATATTGAGGTGATAGAGTGGGAAGGGAAGGTGCGTACTCACCGATTGTGATCTCGACTCCATCGTTGCTGAGGAACGTGAGCATTTGGGCAGACATCCTGAGACTCTGGTTGAAAGGTATCCGAGGATAATTGTAAGGCTTATTAAATGATAAGCGTAGTGTCCAGGCGAACAAAGGCTATGATCCTCGCACAACAGCGGGGTACTCAGGCGGAGAGGAGTTGTTGCTGCTTACCGAAAAAGTGGTGTATGCGAGATTGTTGTTTCCTGATGGGTGATAGACCAGCTAGAGAGATAAAAAGATAGATTGAGGGGTCTAAATAGACGAGGGAAAGTGTTTCGAGGTTGAGTTGTGTACGGAGTAACTGGGGGAGTTTGTAGAAGGAGACCGACCTGGAGATCAAAGAGACCAACGTTGGTGGTGAAAGAGGCTGACGACGGGTCTTGGTTTCGAGGGGACGGGAAATCTCCGTCATCATTCGCTGTCTAGAACACCCCCCCACCTGTGCGGCTAGTGGTCTTTGAGTGTGGCGATCCTGTGGCTGCCTGGTGTCTGCCTGGTATATGCCTGGTATATGTCTGAATGCCTAAATGCCTCGGTGGCTGGTGGCTGGTGGCTGGTGGTCTTTGTGTTTTGAGAGATTAAAGACGCAACAACAGACTTGTGATATGAGAAGAAAAGAAGAATACCTCCAACCCTCCACGGAACAAAAAGCTTGAAAGCAAATTGTATTTCATCCATGATGGTTGATCGTAGTATACATCACATAATCATTCAATCAGCTCAGTGGTTGTTGTTCATCCATCGACAGAGCACGGAGCTATGGTGGAGATATAGTCTCTGATGAATGACAAAAAAGCAACCCATCAAAAGCAACGCAAGCAAGGCCCTTTCTCAAAGGATTAAGCAAGCATACAAACGATTGTCGGAACTATCCTTTTACAGCGACATTAATTTCTTGGCTGCTTCAAACGGAGCATACGCATGATTTGCCGACGATATACGATGATGATGACAGGGTGAATACGGGAGTACAAAGGCGGTCAAATTAACACAATCCGATCTCCGTTAATGTCAAACTGTCAACTTACTTCTTGTTCGATCGTTAATCGGGATAACTTGAGCTGTGCTGCTCGGTAGATCTCGTTTGACCCACCCCCAGCATTCTTGCTCAACAACGCGTCGCCGATTATCCGCCCCCCGGAGCCGGTTTTCTGATCCTCTTGTTTCTCACTCAGCTCTTACTTTTACTTTTCTCCTAAAACTTTCATTCTCTCATTCTTGCTTTCTTTCTTTCTCCGTTCATTTGACTCTCTCTCTCTCTCTTTCTCTATGTTTTCAAGCTATCCCCATATCCTTGTAGGCATGTACCATATTCTCCGCCGGACTTAACCCGTTGTCGCCATCTCACATTGCCCGCACACTCCTTCCCTCCACCATCATGTGCTGGCGGCGAACATACCTGCTGCTGTTGGTTATTCGGGTATATTTTGCGCTGTCTCCAAGCTATCTACATCCAGATGAACACTTCCAAGGGCCCGAAGTCTTTGCAGGTAAGGGTCCTCGCTCTTGAATGATGTGATATCAACACGTCCGAACGCGACGAATGGGATCTTTTGCGGACTCTCTTTCCCGCGTGCCTACACTTACCCGGTGTCTTTATAGGCCGGATCTTCTCCTTTCCCTCTTTATTGCCTTGGGAATTCACTGCCGACAGGCCGATCCGTAGCGTCTTCCCACAATGGCCGACCTACGAGGTGCCAATGAACTTCCTGAAATGGTTCTACACGGAAACTGGAACACAGAACCCTCCTCCACAGCTTGTATACTATGCGCTGCGTGGAGTCATGTTTCTATTTAGCTTTGTGTTGGAGGATTGGGCTGTATATGAATTGGTTCCCTTACCACGCCATCGCCGCGCAACGGTGGTGCTGGTGGCATCCTCATATGTCACCTGGACATATCAGACGCACACCTTCTCAAACTCACTCGAGACTCTCTTGGTCGCCTGGAGCTTGGTTCTGATTCGTCGTATCGTTGAGAACAAGGTTAGCGCTTCCAATTCCGACGCTGATTCGTACAAGAAGTCTGGGTCTAAATGTGTTGTTGACAGCGACATTCCTCGCTCTTTTCGTGCGCTGTCTTTTCCTTGATCGCAGTCCTAGGTGTCTTCAACAGAATCACCTTTCCTGCCTTTGTGATTGTTCCAGGGCTCCAGCTGCTCCCTCATTTCTGGCACAGGTAAGCGTTTGTAGCGCATACTATGACGTGCGTGTACCCAACTGTTGACCACCAATGACAGACCTTCCTCCTTTCTTTCAGTTGTCGGGTTCGGTCTGGTATTTTTCTGCCTTGCCATTTTGGTTGATACAAGGTTTTACTCATCTGCCTCTCTCTGGGAGGCCCTTCGCAATCCCATTATCACCCCGATCAATAATTTACTCTATAATTCCGACAAGTCCAATCTAGCGCTCCATGGACTCCACCCTCGGTACCACCACTTTCTAGTGAACTTGCCTCAACTTCTAGGCCCGGCGTATATAGCCATGATCTTATCACTTTTCAATCTCGCGGCCGTTCCATCTTGGCTTATGGACATGCGCGCCGCTTCAGCCATCTCGGCAACTGTCTTGCTCTCCATTTTCCCTCACCAAGAACCGAGGTTCTTGATTCCTTGTGTTCCTCTTCTCCTCAGTTGTTTGCGCATTCGCAACACCCGGAGTTCTCGGTGGTTCTTGGTCGCTTGGGCTATCTTCAATGCTCTTTTGGGATTTCTGATGGGAGTATACCATCAAGGAGGAGTCGTCCCTGCACAGCTTGCGATGCCGTCTATTATCTCAGAAAGTGTCCAAGCGGCAGATCGCGGCTCGCTCAACACTCAGCTCGGAGCATCCGCCACTGTGCTCTGGTGGAAAACCTATTCCCCCCCTCTATGGCTCCTAGGGAACGACTCCACCTTTCTATTCGATATCCAGACGCGAGACTTGATGGGTTGCCCAGGACCAGAAGTGGTTGCGGAACTCGACAAAATAGTCCCTTCATGTCAAGAGAAGGAGAATACCCAAAGTCGCGACGTATCCCCACGCTCGGTGTTCGTGGTTGCCCCCAAATCTGCTGCATTTTTGGACCAGTTCGTGGCTCCATTAACCTCATCATCCGACCCGTCGGATCTAGAATTGCATGAGGTATGGTATTGGAGCAAACACCTCAACTTAGACGATCTCGATTTCGGTACTGATGGCATCTTGCAAACACTTAAAAGGATGACCGGAAGAAGAGGTCTAGTAGTGTGGGAAGCCCGGAGAGCTGGATGTGCTTAGACTAGTTTTCTTACATCACCGCCTGACAAGGGCATCCGTCCGTCACAGTCACTCAAGATGTCTTGCTTCCTTTCCTGACTCAGTCCTTGTTCTTGTTATTCAACGCTCTTATTACCCTGCTACTACGCTCCCCGGAAACGTCATATGATGATGACTTAATTTTCCTTTTGCCTGGCTGCTCACTCAACAGGAACCGGTTGTCCTTCCGTATTCACCTTCGTTGTGTTACATACTCCACCGTACCGTGTGGCTAAGGCACATGCGAGAGACACATTTTGCGAATAGACATCAAAACCCAGCCCGAACTGTGTTCTACGTCTTGCCACTAATGTACACATCACCATGTCCCATCAGATATCTCGATGCTTTATCTCTCATCGCCAACAACTCCTGCAGAGCTCAAAACACTTTGTCAAATGCAAGGAGAAGAGTGCCACTGCGCGCCTTCTCTTTCACAAAACAATGCATCAATAACATTCTCAAATGGTCACACGGTCCATCCTGTGCGGGAAGATGTGTGTGTCCAGCTTCGAGTCACGTTCGCGCCATCCTTTTTTCTGCCTTAACTGTAATGAACATACCCAGACTTTCTCAGTCAGAAGAGTCAGCTACAAGCATAGAAATAGGTTTGTTATTACAGAAGAGTAGTCAATTGGCTGAAGGATACAATAATTTCCATAATTTTGATCTTGTCGATCAGTAATGAGCAAGAACTCCAAGGGGTTATTTCATTGGACTGATGACAGCCATAGATGATACGTATTCATCGAGTAAGGATTGTTCAATGAAACCTATCACGCGACAGAACAGCATGCAGACATGATTAGAGAATGAAACAGGTACGATGAAAAAATCTGGCCGGCTAGTAGGCTTGCGAGGGACGGCACGAGCTCTGTGGTGATGACTTGGGCTTGACCGCGGTCTATTCTACATAGTCGCCCCAATGGAGAGGGGATTCCAACAGGATAATAGGAGGGACACATCGCGACGTTCATTATGTGGGAAGATGAGAGATCAATAGGGAAGAGTAGCATCTGGCAATAGGACATTCACCTAGATGGAAACTAAAAGGTAGGAGTAAAATCATAGGTCATCAGGGTCATCCGGATTCTCGAACAGATAATTAGCAGCAAGTTCTTCGTTCTTGTCACAAGCGAAGTAAGCTTGGATGACAAGATCCCGCGAGAATCCGAGTCGGCAAAGCTAGACCTCCGATTAGCGATGTTTCTTTCAATCATTTGACTAGTTGGGGATACCTACGCGTTCGATAGCGTCCCGTTCCTCTTCCGTGACGTGGATCTGATGCGTGCCGGGGGGAAGAGCCGCGTCGTCCTCCTCACTCAACAATTGCAGGAACTGCTCCTCGTTTTGTCCAATAAGTTGTGCAATTTGAGGATTGCCGGCAGCAACTTGTTGCAGGATAGGCTCGAGCATCTGCGGTTGTTGCTGAACCAGCTGGCGAAGCTGCTGGAAGTGGGGATTGTTCCGAAGGAAATCAAGACTGGGAACACCTTCACCAGACGCAGCTCCAGGGCGGGCACCGCGAGCGCCACCCTCCTGTCCTCCAGCCTGAGCGGCAGCTTCGAACAGGTTAACATGTTCGTCATCATCAGGAGCCGGAGCAGTTTCTTGTGCAGGAGATGCGGATGCTTGGGGCGCGCTGCCGGCAGCGGCTTGCTGCTGTTGCTCTTCCTGAATGTTATCCGGGATACCCTAAAGGCCTGTCAGCAGTTCCCAGGGCAGGGAGAGCCAGACGGGTCAGAAACAACCCGGATACTCACATTTAAGAGATACTCGATGGCGCGGTCGGGGTTGAAGAAAGCAGCCCTCATTGCACGGTTGATGTCGCTTCTAGGGAACCCCATGCTTTCCATCTGAGCGACCACTGCTTCGCTTTGAGCCCCACGCAGGAGGGCAGATGGATCGTTAAATGCGGGGCCAGTGGACTGAGAAGTTCCCGAGGCGGCTGGAGAGGGTGTTGCAGGCGCTGCGGGTGAAGCAGTGGGTGCCGACGGGGCAGGGGCAGGGGGAGCAGCGGGGGTCGAAGCAGTTGCTCGTGCGGGGGTAGAGGGAGCTTGTGTCGAAGCGCCGGAGGCAGAAGGCTTGGGCTGAGTCGAATGCAAAAATAAGCTCAATAGGAACAGATGAACACTTGCAGTACACCAGCCGTACCTTGGACACCATGCACACTATGAAACCTTTCTCTTCAATGCTGTACGATTCAATGGTCTTGTCATCTTGAAGAATCTTTCCTATTGTGGCAACGACAGTTAGCTGGAATCATCCGGCGTGTCGTGTCAAAGGACCGAAGCACCAAGCCGTTCTTCCCAACAACAATTTCTGCAGGACATCCAACAACAATGACTGACCTGAGTAGATGAGCTTCAACTGGGCTACCTCCCATCCTTTCTCCTGAGAGATTTTTCCCTTCAGTTGCCCAACCTAGAAAGAGAGAGAAAAAAACGATTTAGCCCCGCGCCGAGCCTGACAAGCTTCCAAGATCTGAAGCAAGAATAACCTACCGTCTCCGAGGGCTCTGCATCGATGACAAACTTTTGTTGTTTGAGGTCCTGAAGAGAAGAAAGTACAAGTCAAATCTAGGCCTGATGGAAAGGCGGAGCAGAGGAGAAACGCCTACTTTGAACGTGAGCTTCATGTTGCGCCACCGAAGGATGAGAAATGGCTCGACAACGTGGCGGGGTTAATGAGAAGGTCACTTGACAGAGAGTTGCAAAACCTAGAAGCTGATGATAATAAATGTGAAGACTGGTAATGAGCAATGAAGATCTTTTAGAAGATCACAAGGGTGAAGCGAAACAAAATGGAAAAGACCCGCAACAAAAAGGGAAGAAGCAGCACCGATTGATGGTGATGGGAATGGGATGGAAATGGATGAATGATGACGAAGACGGATGTTGAATGGGCGCCGAAGGAGGGAGGAGGGAGGGAGACTGAGAGAGAGGGAGCTGCGAGGCGGTCAGGCCAATCCCCACCAGCCACACTCTCTCCCGCCCCCGCCTGCCCTCAGCTCGCCAGAGTAAAGCTGCCTCAGCCACACTCCTGTAGCACTATGACATGAATACGATATAAATGGTATGCTCTCCATACACACAACACAAATGTGTTCATCAGGGTGCATAAGGTATGCATACAGTACATCAATATGTGGGGGAAAATCCTGGGAAGTATACAGAGTGCGAAGCCTGTTCACTGCCTTTTCCCAGCAAGACGAGGTGCATAAGTATATTAGTCATTTGCTCTGGTTAACTATATAACTATTCCTCATCCTCTCGCCAAGTAAGCAATTTCATACGGCACTATGAATAGTTTGAACGACATCTGCACCGACAAAATTCCTTAGTAGGCCTTCATTCAGAAGCAGGGAGCATTTGGTCCCCAGATCCGACAGAAAGTGATTTCTCTTTGCGGATTCCAAGCACTCTGACACCAAGCTTGAAGCAGCACCACCCACCCATCAACCCAGCTGCTGGCCGGCACGCCCCGTTCCGATTACACCTGCACCTAAATACAATGAGGTTTCTTGTTGCTCAGACGTATGGAGGACGAATCAGGCGTACGGAACTCTTCGTCCTCTGTACCTTTACTGACATTGAGACCAGTGGCGTTGTCCTGTGGCAAGGATGGTAGCCCTATAGATCTATCGTATGGATCTATCACACTGCGGCTGCTCTCGACGGGAAGGAAAAACACCGACACCTCGAAAACAATATCGTCCAAGACAACTCTTGTCGTTGTGTTTGCAATGCTCGTTTTTATTCTTGACAACTCCATCTACGGAGTACTCTCTGGTGGGATAGCCTGAAATCTTGCATTTTGCTGCAACTAAAGTATTTGGTTTTTTCCTGTGCGCTAACGCCATAGCGGCGGCGCAACATCCATCTTCTCAAACCACCGAGTTCGCTCGGCACAAATTGGGTGATGATCTGTCATATTCCTAGTCTGCAGCACCAGCGCCAATATTGCACTCCCGTATCCCTTCCTGGGATTTAGAAGGTCGATCTTTCCAGTAAAGCCTTTTCCCGGAACTCTGGATAACATCCCGGCCGCCTCATACAGAAGAGCCACCGAATCTCGACGAAACTTTATTCTAGACCTGTTCCATGCATCTAAGATACCTCCAAGACCACTCATGCACTGCTCTTTATCGTCAGCTCTCCGGTCGTAGCCAGCAGTGGCTAGGATATGATGGAAAGAGACACAGCAGGTTGAGGCATAGCGTGGAATAGCGGAGCTAATCTCTATCGTCATTAGTATTTCATGTCGGCCTCTACTACGTAGAGCTGAAACCAACTGATCCACAGCATCGTCTGTCGGGCTCAAGTCACTGTACAAGAGTCCTCTGCAGAAGCATGCGCGACTTCCTGGATTTTCCTGACTCCTGGCCCCTCTTCTTTGCTTCAATGCCCGAGCTGGGGGGGGGGGGGGGGGGGGGGGGGGGGGGGGGCGGTTGTTGAAGAGAGAGAGAGAGAGAGAGAGAGAGTGTGTGTGTGTGTGTTTGTGAAAAAAAAGGCCTATGGGAAGAGGTATGACAGCTGGTGAGGTTCGCCCTTTTCCCCCCAACTTCGATCTGGACTCTAGTTACGGAGTAGACCCATAGGATTGCCATCTATCTCTTTGATGACATCGCTGCTAACCCCTAGTCCAACTCACTAGTGGTGGTGCGATCGAGAGACCCTTGAAATGATGAACATCGACCACTGTTGGTTGCAATCCTTCTTTACGACAACGCCCCCTGCCCCCGCTGATCCTTGACATTACAGACGTGACTCTTCGAAAAATCCATGCATCTGGCCTCACTTATCCTCGGGATTCATCTTTTCTATCAGTCCTTCCTTCTTTAGTCAATTGATTGGGATTGCTGGGTATTTCCTCCGGCTCGTTCCTTGTCCGTCACACCTCGTCCCTCGTTTATTGTTATTACTTTTCGATTTTCATTATTGTTATTATCATTGCCAACTATTTCCACCCCACGACTTCATCCCTCCCCGTTCTTTTCACCAAATAATCGCCATTCTCCCCTCCTCTGATTGTAGCCTGTTTCTCGGAGGCAACCGTCATCCTTCCCTGACCATCCGCCAGATCCGATCCAGCCCAGAACGACATCCCAGTGACCATCAGTATCATGAAAGAATCGGTGCACCGGTTATGATATATTGAGCTGCAATCGATACCTCTGCCCCTTTTTCATTTCTAGCAATCATCAAGGCGGCCTTGGTGTTTCCTTCGGGCTAAAGTCTTATTCGCGTGAGCACTGTTCCGCACATCCCAATTTCGATCTTTGTCCGTGCAGTGCCATAGTCGATTCGATGTTGCTGAGCATCTTCAGAACTTCCTTGACCCATGTCCTGGGGGGTTTCACTCTTCTATCAACATTCATTACCACTATTTTGAATGGTATTTGTTACAGCTTCTCCAGATCTTTATCATCGCACATAGCCTCGGTCGAATCAGCTATTGTGAGCTTGGGCACTATTAACTGTGCAGTAATCACTGCTTTGTTATTTCTCTGGGCCAAAGATGTTAATGCAAGAATGGGAGCACAGTGGAGGAGTCACAGGGCAATTTTCTACAGTCTGATCGCCGTCTACCTCTCCATTGCCACCGGAATCACGGCAGGAGGAATCGCCTGGAGTGCGGTCCAATCTATGACAGGGAAGACGAGCGTGACCCACAAGCACCAGACGCTCATGCTGTCCCGCTGTGTTATCTGGGCTATCTCCGTATTAAGCCAGGGGATTCTAGGTGGCTATCTCCTGACCTCACTGTCGAAACGAGATGCAGGCGGTCGATGGTCAAGCGCGCTCTCTCAGGAACTTGAGATTCTTCCCGATCAAGTCAGTGTTGGCGACAAAGAAGAGGTGGTAAAAGCTCCGTCCATAGTTCTCGAGTCCCAGCGGCCCTCTGGTGAAGGCAAAACAAGCGGCGATATCGTGCCCGAGCTCCAGCCTTCTGCTTCGCGCACAGAGTCTCAGACCTCTAATCGTTATTCCGGCCGGACACTCTATCAGCATGACTCGAAACAAAGCTCTCTTGATCTGCCGCGAACTCACCTGGCGGGTGCTGAGAGTACGGTACCTCGTTATCAAGCAAGGGAACAGCCAGAAAACTTAACTGTTCAACCTGGTGGAAAGGAAGAGCGGAATGAGCCACCTACAATCCGACGAAGCTACTCTGGGCCAAAGCGTTCCTTTGAAGGGTTACCCCGTCAGTCTTCCGTAAATCGATCATCCCCTGCCACGTCTTCCACGCATTTGGCAGCTACTAGTCGACCTGTTCCGCCAAAATTGAAGCTCCCCGACGAAAGCTTCATCCACCCATTGTTTAGGTCCGATAGTGCATCGCCACCCCCAACTCCAATGCCAGGTACCACTGTGATCGCTTCACCGGCAGCTGGGCAGACTATTTCCGTGCAGACATTGAACCGAGTGAGATCCACCCGATCTCTCCGGTCCCATGCGCCCCGAAGTCGATCACCTTTATTTGAGCAAGTGGACCAGCCGCTTGCCGAGCTGGAGCGAAAGTCGGATTCCCCGGAGCCCAGTGGTCGGGAGTCTCCCATGCCCAATTTCATTCTGGCAGCGGATGTGCGAAGCAGTATTACCCGGTATGAGAAGAAATATGACTTGGATGAATCCCCCGACGAGAGCTAGATAGACAAATCCAGGGGATCATGAGGAGAGGACTTGAAGCCTGCGTGGAAGCCTCTCATTTACAATTGTTCTCATTTGTTAGATATCCTCAATATAGCGTTCAATCTGTAGCCCATATATAATGCATGCAATGCAGCCTAAGCTTTAGGAGTCGAATGCGAACAGACTCATCACTCTGAGCTTCGAAGTAGGCATCAATGAGGCAAGCGACCGAAACTCGAGCAGCATAGTGATTTGGGATTTGGTCCCTGAATCTTAAGTGGTAGATAGTATCAAAGTAAGTGATTTCTAGTAAGTAGTATAGACAACGGGTACACCTAACTACCTAGCTGACTGATTTGAAAGCACGAGTGTCCAGAAAAGTGTATTGCCAACAACGTCATGTAAATTATTCAGCAGAACTATGCCAGGGTACTTGACTATCAAAGAGAAGATTTCACGCTCATAATTACTGGATTGTTATATTGTTCTGTTAATAAGATCGAAGTACTGTGGTGTTTAAGTAGTAGTGGTATTGTAGGGAAGTAAATTGTTGAAGGGGGAAAAAAGACTACTAGCTTCATCCCTCCCGTCGCAGCTCTTTTTCCACCCCCCCCTCAGGAAAAAAAAAAAAAAAAAACAAATTGAATCGCCAGCTGGAGACTGCAGCGACTCTTTTTTTCCCCGAAACGTCAAATCCCACCAGATTGCAGCAGCAGCACTCATTCATTCATTTATCTTTCAGCCAGTCAATCAGACTGCAGTATTGTGTCTTACCTCATCTTCAATCTACACAGGGCCAGTGCAATTGACCTGCAACGTTTTCTTCTTCCTCCCCATCAACTTCTTTTTCTTCCTCTTTCCATTTCCTCCTTCGTCGTTTACTTTGCTCTGCTCTTCTGCCTTTTATTCTCTCGTGATATCCTCATCAACTAGTACCTGGTGAATGGGCTCGTTCGGCTCTCTGCTATACTTTCCCTAGTGATCTTTCCGTTTGCTTCGTCTCTTGTGGATTGATTCTATGGAGTGACTCTCCCGTATTGAAGGAGGATCTTGATACTACTACGTACCACGTACGTGCCAGTCCTTCCTTTGGGATCTCGATCGGATCTTGACTCCAGCGGGAGTTACGGAACGATCATCCTACGAGGTGGATTGAATGATCGCCCACGTTCCTATCCTACCTTACGACTACTACCCACCTCCCCTCCCCCCAGGTGCTTATACCTACCCAGGTACTATCTTGTACGAACAGTCACCGTAACAGGCCTTGCAGCGGGCCAACCAAGCGCCGCAGCTGGACGCCCATCGATCCACTTGGCCGAACCTCTTTTTACTTCCCTGATCCTCAACTCACATCAATCAATTCAATCATCATCACCACTTCTAACTACTCATCATATCTCCTTTCATTCCTGTTCATCATTATCTCCAGGTTTCTCCTCTTCCATCGCTGTCGCTGTCGTATTATTCCTTGACTTTTAACTTTGACTGAATTCGGGGTAAGTCTCCAGATTTTTGTCTCTCGGTCCCATTTCCTCCTTCGCCTTGATTTAATCTGCCTTGTCTACTACCACTATTGTCTTCCTTTTTGTCGCTTTCTACCTGCAACGCAACTGCATCATCCACTACCTCTCAATGGCCCTCAATTGCACTGCACTAGCCCCTCCCTTTAAACCCACGACTTACTGGTAAATGTCCGTGTCTCCCTTTTTTGATCGCTCCGTTCATTCCATACCATTCATATCACTTTGTTGTACGCCATGCATCCATCCACTTCCATCCATGCCCGATCTTCCTGGCTAAGGATCCCGTGCCGTGGTGTTGCTGGCTCGGATGCCTGTTCGTCTGCATGTGTTCCTGGCATTGATTCCTCCCAAAATTTCCACAACTGCGACCTTTTTCCTTTCTTTTTCTTTTTCTTTTCGATCAAGTAATGATCAATTACCTTCCTGTTTTCTCTTCTATCCGTCGCGCTCTTGCTTTTATCTTGAATCCGCCAACTCCACGTCCTTGATTCATTCCTACTTCTCACGCCTCTGCATAACCCATCCTGCCTGCAGTGTCCTCTCCACGTTCGTCTTTCACGCCTTCATTCTCCCATGTTTATGGTGGATCTCCGATGAGATATCACCGGCGTAACCCAATAACTTCTTATCTTCGTACTGTTCAAGCAACCGGACTATTGTCTATTGTCGCATCATGTGCATTCCCTACTTCATCCTTGCTTATTGCTTCTATCTTTGGACAAGCAAACACCTCATCGATCTGATTTGGGGTTACCCTTGATTCTCCTTCAACAACTTGCTGACATTTTTCCCTGGTAAAAGGATACCGATGGCGGGAGTCAAGCGGAAACTCGACGCCCCTCCTCAAGGGTCTGCTCAAGCGGCCTCCGGTGGTAGTTCTACGAATCCTAATGCCACAAACAGCACTAGTAGTGAGTCCGTCCTTGTGTCTTCCTTAGCAGCGATTCTAATGTGACTATAGATTCTACTGCTGATGCTACATCTCATGTTCGCGTGACTCGAAGCTTACGCTCAAGTCGAGATCCGCGGGCCACTCAAAATGATGCGCGTAATCACAGCACCGCTTCTGCTATGAGCGGAAGCAGCAGTAGCAATAGCAGCAGCAACAACAGCAACAGCAACAACAACAACAACAACAACAACAGCAGCAGCAACAGCACCAATAGCACCTCATATAGGCCTAATCCTAATCGCCCATCGCGAATTGTTACTCTGAGTACTCGCGTCGCTCGAGCAAACACTGCTGCCCGTGAACGCGAACAAGCAGCACGGGACCAAGCCCTTCGCGAGAACAACGTAACTCGTGAGAAGCGTAGTACTCGGACTCGTGCAAGTGCCTCGTTGCCTTCACATCCAATGGAAGGATCGGTGGCAACTGTTCCTGAGACACCACGGCACAAGCGCGTAAAACGGGGACCCACGATGGAAGAAACGCCAAGAACCACACGACAATCCGCGCGACTCAAAGCGCATGTTCCATCCATTTCGACAGAAGATGGGGCTGCGGATTTAGGTCTGGTGCAGAAGCCGTCAGAGCCAAGCCCTTCAGCAATTGCTGCTCCAAGTAGCCGTACTCGGAATAGAAGCCGACAATTTGCAGACGGTGCCATTGAGACCGCTCGTGGTGGCGCAGGCAATGTGATTGCCCTTGCGATCCCTGAAGCCGAATCGCCATCCCCCGACCGAACGAGCCTTGACCTTGTAGAGGATGTGAAGCCTCTATACGAAGAGCCTCATGTGAGCCCGAAGCTGGCTAAAGAAGAATCGCCCAGGGGGACAGTGGTGGATGACGAGAAAAACGGAGGTAGCGAGCCGACACTTTCTGAAGCTGGTGATTCGGGTGATGTCCCAACCACTCCCAGCCCTCCATTATCCTGGAAACGGGGATCGCCGGAACTAGTACGGAACAGCGGAGCCGGTTCTGAGAATCATCTTGAGTCACCTAGCAAAAAGCCAAAGCTGGAAGAGGCCGAGCCGGATCGTGCCTCGAAACAGCAGTCACAGCCTGTCACAAACGGACTCAACAGTAGACCCGAGACAGGATCTCCCGTGGAAGTTGTTACTGAGTCGAAAGCTGGAAGTCAGACCCGATATGCGGCAGACGAAGTTGAAGGCTCGACACCGGAGATCAGTACGGAGCCCACAGTTTCTCGAGGGTTCCGCGGTGGTCGGGTTCGAGGCAGAGGACGGGGAGGACGCAGCAGGGGAGCCGCGCGCTTTGCAGCCAACAAACGAGGACGAGGTGGTACTCGTAGTGGTCGTGGGCGTGCTGGCCGACAGCTTGACAGATCGAGTGATGTTGAGCCTGACCGCTCACCTTCCCCCAGTGCAGCAACTCAAAGACTTCGCGATCGACAACGTGAGCTAGATAAGGCGTTCAAGAAAGTGGCTGCGGCTCAACGATTGGCTCTAGCGGTGCTGGCTACGCAGTCTGAGAAACGAATTGCGCGAGACAAGAACGCGCACAAGGATGTGCCCGAATTTGAGGAAGTCAATCGTCAACTACAGGAACGGCTACGGCAGAAGAAGGACATTATCCGCAGAGAGTATGAGCTCAAAGTGGAGCAAGAGAATCGTCTGTTCAAGGCCTCCAGAGAAGTACTTGAAGAGCGTTTTCGGGTAGGTCTAGTATCCCTGCTGTATCAATCGGCATCGAGAAAAAGTACTCACAGCCATAAACAGGCATCCGCCCGCGATATCCGGGAGGAGCACTTGATCGCCAGCCAAGGAGCATACATGACTTTCGTCAGAGGCCGCCGTGCTGCGGAAGATGATGAGCACACCGAGGTTGGTAATCTTTCTTGCCCTCACATACTCTCGCCTCGTGCGGAAGGTATGGAATGTGACCTTTGCTGATCATGGGCTACAGACGGACGATTCAGAAACCGAGCCTGAGCGGGGGCCAATTGTGCCACCCGCGCGGGAAGTCTTCAGAGGGTTCAGCTCGTCTTACGTGCGGATTCCCTCCGGAGCGGCAGCATATGAACGTGCCTGGCTTGATTGGGATGATTTTGTTCAGCGAGCTAAAGTCGGCGAGGACATCGACCCGCAGATGAAAGAAATGCGTGAGCCTGGGCCCTTCGCTGGCTTTACTTCAGACGAGGTCATCGACATGCTTGTGAAGGCAACTGGGATAGTGGATGTACAAACCAATCCAACGGCAGGGGAAACGCAATCTCTGGTGCTACACGATGTGCGCCCTCGAGCATTATCAGCCCTGGCGGATATCGCAGCCGCCGAAACTCCTCGACTCCCGATCGCGGCTGCTCCCCGATTCCAGCCAGCTCCCCATCGAACCATTCTCCCCCAACCTGCTCTGGCGCATGGTCCTCCTGGTCCTCCGGGTCCTCCGGGTCCTCCGAGTCATCCGGGCCCCCCTGAGCCTCGAGGCTTTGTCCTTCCTCCGCCAACTCCCCAGCGACAACAGCCCCGACGACTTCTTCCCGCTGGACAGCAGATTCCGCCCATCAATGAGCAACTCGGCCTGCCTGATCCTTTCGCCTCGATGGGAGGACTACCTCGTCTTCCCCCGCCAGGAGGCTCGCACTTTCAGCGGCCGCCTCCACTTCCTGGTTACTTGACTGGACACCATGCTCCGAGTCTCTATTATCCACCTCCACCACCGCCATCTGCGCCTCGTCCTCCGTATTGAGGCGCAGAGCTTGCCCTAGGTCACCGTTTGTTTCTTTTGTAGTACGTGTCACTGAGACCTTCTTATTCATCTGACGTAGATCATATCACCTTTGGGTTACGCTGGGATTTGAGATTTGGGAGTTGGGATTTGGGAGTTGCAAAGCGTTCTTGAGTCTGTCTCGATTAGCAGTCACGGAGGATCCCCTTAGCCGTGCAATAGTGAATAGTTAATCTCCTGTTGAATGATTTATGGCCGAGATTCATTTGTTTATTCATTCAATCATTCATTCAATCATTCCTTCAATCATTTCTTCAATCATTCCTTCAATCATTGAGACCCCCTCCAATTCGGTATGAATCATACTGGGTCATGATGACTCGAGTGACTGTGTATGACTCTTGTTTGTCCGTTTGCCGCCGCCGCCGTCCGCCGCCTGCTTGCCCCGAATCGGGTCTAGTCCGGCGGGGCGGGGATTTCGGCCTGGAAGCTTTTTATTTCCTCGTGCTTTTTCCCTTCCATCGCCCATCAGTTACAGCCTCCATCATTGCGAGTCCGACTTCTACTTACTCGAGCCCAAGTCCTCCCACCCCCACTTCGCTGCTATCTCCAAGCGCGAAGTTTTCTGATCAGTGTTTGTGCGCCCTTAGCGACTCCCGTCTCCCCGATAGTCACTCTTATCCTTCAGCAGCCCCGCCTTTCGCGCTTATTTCCCCCCGACTTCCTCTCGTCCCAGTGACATTTTGCGAATTCCCTGCTCAGTCTCGAGAAGCGCCTTGGCTGATTTCCTCTCCGGCGCAAAGTACAGATCATACAGACACTATTAATACCACCATAGTCATCATAACGACCAGCAAATTAGCATACGAAGCAACCAAGTGATCATGGCTGTCCGTGCTCAATTCGAGAATTCCAACGAGTAAGATCGGCCCAGGCTACGAAAAACCAAACTGTTACATGCGCTGTTATCGCGCTGTGTGCTAGTTGCGATCTTGGTCAATTGCTGATGGAGTCATCGCCAGTGTTGGAGTCTTCTCCCGCCTCACCAACTCATACGCCCTTGTTGCCATCGGCGCTTCCGAGAACTTTTACAGGTTCGTCTTCTTCTTCATAGGTCTCGAGCAGCGGTTTGGCATGGGGCCAGTCAATTAACTTCTTCGCTAGTGTCTTCGAGGCCGAATTGCAGGATGTCATCCCCATTTGTCACGCTACTATTGCCGGTACTCGTATCGTCGGTCGGCTGACGGCAGGGTATGTCAATACCAATAGCTGAACGCGAACCAGGGCACCAAATTATCTGACGCGAAGTGTGCAGAAACCGCAAGGGTCTTCTCGTCCCCACCACCACCACAGACCAAGAGCTCCAGCACCTCCGGAATACACTACCAGATTCTGTAAAAATCCAACGGATAGAGGAGCGACTATCGGCCCTGGGCAATGTCATCTGCTGTAACGATCATGTTGCGCTGATCCACCCCGACCTGGAGCGTGAGACGGAGGAGATGTATGTTCCCCATCTCCATTGATGACCGTTTTCGCTTCAAGAATATCACTAACATTGGCCATCTCCCAGCATTGCCGATGTCCTCGGCGTGGAAGTCTTCCGACAAACCGTGGCCGACAACGTCTTGACCGGCTCCTACATGGCCCTCTCCAACCAGGGTGGTATCGTCCACCCCAAGACCTCGATCCGCGATCAGGACGAGCTCTCTTCTTTGCTGCAGGTGCCTCTTGTCGCCGGTAGTGTCAACCGCGGTAGCCCCGTGGTCGGCGCTGGCATGGTCGTGAACGACTGGCTGGCCGTGACGGGTCTGGATACGACGGCGACGGAGTTGAGCGTTATTGAGAGCGTTTTCCGGCTGGGTGAGATGGGTCCCCGTGGTGTCGGCCAGGGCAATGCCAACAAGGAGAGCATTGTGGAGAGCTTCTACTAAACTTCTCCCTTTTACTTGTGCGATTGTCATGTTGTTTATGAAACCCATTCCCATACACATTCTGAAATATCCTTATTGTGTCATGACTCTGTGCAACCGTGTCGAGCGCGACGGTCTCCTGATTCTGCCAGACGGACATGCATCCTTGTGGTAGATTTCTGCTAGACACTTAGGTAGAACCACTTTGATTAGGAACTGTCGTATTGTTCGCCCAACGGACCCGCAGTAGAAAGCGGACTATTCCTGCGAGATGGATTTCTATATACGTGTGATCTGCAAGCAGAAGCAGCTAGAGTAATGGGAAGAGCGCGGGTGATTTCTGCTATACTACGCATGGAAGGCAAAGGGGAATTGGGTTAAGCGGCACTTGGTGTGACACGGTGAGCTAGAAAAACCTCCCAACCTAGATGCACGAGTTCCACACCTTGCTTTTTGAAAACTCATGCGAGACCAGAGGTCATCCTAATTCGGGGGCTCGCTGGGAAGGTCCAGCCTCCTTGCAACATCTTTGCCCCGCACATGCATCAACTTGTCCTTATATGCTGTGCATTATAGCTGGTCTCTTGTCGTTATATGGGGATGACACATTTGATTACGGCACGGCTTCCACCAACAGCTCTTTTCTTTTTCCGGTTGCGAAGGGGGTATTCATGTAGGGGGCGAGGATGATACACATAAATTTAGAAAGGGAGTCAAGCTAAGAAGGAGAGCGAAAAGAAAAAGTTCCTGGGGTGAAAATGAAAGGGAACATCGCCGAGTGTCTAGAATCAGCCGGAAAATCTGAAAATTAAGAGATGAGGAAAGAATTTGAGGAAGAAGGAGGTTAGGTTAAAGGAGAAAAAGGTATAGGGAATCATGGATATAGAAAGGGGAATGAAGGGGAATAAGAAAAGAAAAGAAAAGAAAGAAAATAACACAGAGGGAGAAAGAGAGAGAGACAGAGAGATAGTAGCGCCCAACCAACCAACTCCGAGAAACACCGGTCCGGATGCTGTTGTTGCTATGAAAACGACAAGAAAAGAAAAAACGTTGATGGCCAATTGGCAGTACCAATGGGAGCTAGGCCAATAAATGCACTCATACCGTCAACCTCGTTCCCGTCCGTCCCATAACCCTCAGCCGTCTCGTCTAACAATGCTATACGCGCCCTTCAATGCCAAGCTGTGATGATTGAAGCTGGGTTCCTTCCCCTTCGTTGTGATGGCCATGCTCGGGAAGCGGTGGTGGTGGTGGAGGGGCAGGGGGCGGAGGGTTTGAGGTTTGCCGGTCGGCTAGAGTGAGTTCGTCGCTCTCGCTCTTCATGTTGGCATCGTCGCCACTCAGGCTCTGTTTGTACTCATCTTGATCATCCTGCGCATCGTCGTGCTCGGGGCTAATAGGCGGAGGGGGAGGCGGAGGTGGTGTAGAAGAACGTTGCCGTTTAGAGGAAGATGGCGTGGCAAAATTTCTCGCATCGCCAGCGCTCGTCTCCGCTTGCCTCTTCCGTTTCAGAGTCCCCTGCATCTCTTCTGTCGGAGACATATTCGTGCATCTCTCTTGCACCAGTCCGTGATGTTCGTATTCATCATCAGACATTCTCACGTCGAGATCTTCCTCCGCTGGGCCGGCAGCAGTCAGAACGCCTGGCTTCGATTGTGCTTCCTTTGATTGCCGTTCCGCCTTGCGCTCCTCGTGGGCTCTGTGCTTAGCAACTGCCTTGTCGAAGAATTCCTTGCAGAAGTTCTTGACTTTCTTCTGCTGCCTCTCGTCGATCTTTGTGGGATCTTCGACACGGTTGTTTTTGAAGTCTGAGTTCACCAATTTCTTAGCGACCTATTGTAAGAGATCTGGTAAGCATGTCTGCATAGCTTTCACGGGGCCAACAGATAGTCTCACATCTTTAGCATAACGTTTCAGATCATCCTTGGGAAGTTTGTGCTTGAACTTGTCTACCACGTACTTGACATGGGGGAACAACTTTGGGAAAAGATTAGCATCCGTTCGTTAAGCTCAGAATCACAAGACCGAGGATAAAGGAAAGAACGCACCGTATTTTCGTAGATCTTTTTGCGCTTCTCCTCGCTCAAACTTCGCCATTTCTCCTGTCCTTCTTTCTGGTCTGGAGTTGCCTTCGAGGTCTGCGGGGTGGCCGGCGTGCCGGATTTCTCCTTAGGCGTATGCTCTTTGGCGTTCATAATCCCATCAATGATGTCCTGTAACGCCTTGTCCCGCGATTCCTTCAGTGGCGCGGCCGGTTGAGGCGCGGACACGGTCGGGCGTGTCCAGGTCACCTCGCCTCGAGCCGAGTAGAAATACGTTCTTCCGTTGGATTCAGCAGCGAACCATCCTGGAGGAAGAGGGTTGAATTGACGACGGAAGGGCCGAGGTCCATTGTGAAGGGGACCTCGCGGCACATGGCCTGCCCGTTGAGCAGCAGGACCGCGTGGCGCGTCGATAGATTTCGACCTTGATCTAGACCGGGACTTGGACCGTCGTCGTTCGTCACGAGTGGTTTCACGGCGCTCAAACTGGTTGAATGCCTGCGAAGTGGCATTGGGGTCTCTTTTCATTCGAGGAATACGGTAACCCACTTCTAGCGTTGACCAAATTTGAAGCAGCATGGCTGCCTTCTTTTCAACACGCTCATCACCACAACTGGTCAAGGGTTGAATGGTTGACTCAATTTTGGAGTCGAGGATCTTGTTCCGCGTCAGACGTGGAAACTTGTCCAGGATGTCCAGAATCTGGAGTATCACGTTGAAATCTTCCTTCCACAAGCCAAGTTGTGAATTCAGGATTTGGTAACCATGCATCTTCACCACACGGTTGGAAACCCGCTCGTCTTCGCAACGCTGAATACGGCCCAGTAGCTTGACGGCAATCCATTTCTCCTTGCACTGCATCAAAGCAGCCATGACTTTGGTAACCCCGTTCTCATCCAGGGATTTGGGCTGCACGCTGTCAACATACTCTTCATCATCCTCGCCCATCTTCTTTTTGCGCGGCCGCTTTGCGACAGCTGTATCCCAGCCATCTGAATCCTCAATGCCCAAAGCCTCAATTGTGGCATGAGATAGTTTAGTGGCTCGCTCGGTCTGGGTTCTCCCGCCGATGAAACCTGTGCAATTTGGTTCTCCACAGTAGCACGGTTGAGGATCGGCTCCGTAACGGTCGACATTGTAGTTGAACACCAGCTCCTCTCCAGCTCGAATGTGGCGCTCAGCAAATATACCCATTCGAAGCTTCTCCCCTACCACCCATTTGTCGACATAACAGTTTGGATTGCAAGAGTGGTTGCAGAACCGACCTAGATTGCCCTTTTTCGTTGCATCGACAAATTCGCCTTTGCTGAGGGACATGAAGTAGAAGTGCTTGATACCTTCTTCATCATACTGCCTCATACGGCGGCGAAATTGGGTCTCGTTAATGACTTCGCCCACATACTCAAAGATGAACTGGTGCGGTCGCAATTCGGCCTCCGCTCGAAGGCCAAATCCTTTCTTTTCGGTCTTGATCACAGCCACCGGGGCATATTCTCGTTGTTGGAAGCGTTGGTTCTGGCATTCGGGCCCGCAGCCGCAGTCGCCCATACATTCAATTTTTGTGGCGCGGTTGATACAGTCCGAATCCTCGCCACAGGCCAAATTCTTTGAAACTGACGGTTCTGCATCGGAAAATTAGTGCCTCCTCGCTTGTATGAGCTCTGAAATTGTAGAGAAATAGTCATCTACATGTTTCAATAGAATCTTGCAGGGGGAAGAAGGACGGAGAGCTGGAAAATAAAAGCTAACGGATTGGTGTGGTGTGCCTAGACGGAAATATCTCGACCTGTTTGAGGCGGGGATCCGAGATGCAGCGCCACGCGTAGGAACCCGCCGGCGGAACAAGAACCAACAACAGGCGGCATGGAAAATTCGGTGAAAGTGAAACCTGGAGAAACCAAGAAGAAAACTTACCCCATTCTTCCGCGCAGTCGCATTCCATCGCATGTTCGGTATAACCCATGTATTTATTGGCATATGTGCAAGCCTCCATGACCTCGAATGTCTCTTCGGCTTGCGCCGTGCTATCTGGGAGATGCGAAAATAGCTGCGGTGGCCTTGCTGCAACCTTCTGCGAGGAACTGCGTGTCAACTTGGGAGGCTGACCGGGTTCGAGTTTGACCAAAATGTCACCTCCGACTTTTTCCTCCATGTCACCGGGTTGAATCTCTTCCGTGGCTTCGACCTTTACGTCCCTGCTGTTTCGACTGTATTGGAAACCACCCTCTTGTTCTTTCTTGAGCGGCGCCCGTGAAGCAGACCGCGATTTCGGGGGTGCATGGGTGTCCCGTGAAGCCTCAAGAGAGACGGCGTCGAAGTCCGCGTCGGACTCGTGCTTGCTCATGATTCCGCCGCCGTTGATTGTTGGAGTATCGAGGGTTGCGTCAGAATCCAGCTTCATCGCGGTCACCGCATTCGCAACAGGTTCTGACTGACGGTCCGCGTTGTCATGAGGGGACATGACGACACGGACGGAGCGCGCAAATAATCAAAGCCAGCTGGGGGAATGCGCGAGGATGAGACCGATTACCAGCGCGTGGTAGTTGGCGTGAGAGGATGTCCTGGATCGCGGAATAGATGCCGGCGGAAAAAGGGGAATATCGAAGTCAAACAATAATTTGGGTAAGAAGCAGAAAAACCCAAGAACATCAAGAAAGTTCAAAGGAGGGTTTTGCAGTGAGATCTGGAAGAAGAAAAAAAGGCGGGCAGAATAATTGGTGTGAGGAAAGCAGAAAGCAGTGCAAGTCGCAAGCCAAAGCAGCAAATCGTCCACGTTTTCCGCGGGTGCCAAGAACCATCGAGGACACAAAGTCATGTAAGGGAGACTTAAAAGAAGAACACCTCTCTCTCTCTCTCTCTCTCTCTCTCTCTTCTCCTTCTTCTTTCACTCTTTCCTTTCCTCTCCGGCCTTTCTTATTCACTTTCTCTTTATTCTAGCGATCAACAAGACGTTAACCTGGCTAATAATGGTACACTTTCCCTCTACCTCCTGCATCCATATTTCATCCTCAACTTGAGAGAGACCAAACCCATTTATTCTCCTTCATCTTGGCGAGAGAAATCTATTCCGGGCGATCGAACCCCAACGGCCTTGAGGATTGAGCAGCACGTTCATAGCCCTGTCAGATAAACCAGGTTCAGGCGCGAGCAATGCTCCCACCCCGGGCTGCTCATGGCAAGGTCAAGATTTACTCAGACTTCACCCACTCGCAAATGTCTTCTCTTTCTCCAACGACCTCAACGTCGAGTTTGATTTGAACTGTCGACATGGTCAGCTAGCGGCTGGCCGGACCTCCCATGATAGGCGTTGGTGAAAGCATGAGTTTATAATGTAAAGTCAGCCACTCATGCTTGGTACTGTGCTTCCCCTCTCTGGTGTTGATATCTGTCAGCATGCAATTACGTTGAAGTTGGACCGAGGGGATTCGCTTTATGGGTGGAGTGGTCATCACTGAGGTGTTACGGTCACCCTCAAAGACCATCCTCACACATACTGCAGTGCATTCACAGACCAATCAAGAGTAGTAATTATAGTAGACATCAAAGTTTGACTGAAACAGGACTTCATCCCGCGACCTCTACTCTTTCTCTCCTCAGGAGACGAAGACGCCACTGCACAGGCTCGGTAGTGGGTAGTTCAAGAGGGAGCAAGCCAAGGAACCAGTCTCAGGGACAGTAGGTAAAATACCAGTATAGGCTGGAAAGCTATATACTGTACTTCATCCTTAGCTGCAGAGGAAGAGCTCCGACCATCCAACCAGGTTGCGGTAGGCTTGCGTGTGGCTTGAAATCATAGGCCATGAGAAGTCCAAATCATCAGTGCTAGAGCTATAGTAGGGTCTTGCTTCTGCAGCCCACTATCTTAGATGCCCCAAGGGTAGGCGGAGGGGGGGGTGGGTTTTGGAAGGGGAAACTCAGTTCGTAGAGAGTAGGGACCGACTTCTCCTACGCACTACGGCGAAATATTCGAGTACTTATCAACTACTCCGTATCGAGCATCTTGATCCTCCCTAGGTATGCAGTAGATGCCGCAGGCGACAGAGCTAAGTGAAAGGCACCGAGAAAGCGACAATTCCGAACGATCAATCAAGCTCGATCATTTTAACATTCTCATTCTTTCGGTGGGCGGTTAGCGATTGGACGGGGTAATCGGATTTTGACATGGTGCATTATGCACTGCTGCTCGATCTATAAGCCAGCTTGGAGAGTGCACAGCGGCGGGGGTTTTTTTGTCCCGTTTTTGATTTTTAGAGTGTTAAGACTGTTAGTAGTTAATACTACTTACTCCGTAGTCTGTCAATAAGCGGCTGAATGTGAGTACGACATTATCGCCACAACGACCTTCTCTTCTTGTGGTGGGGTAAAGAACGAGTGCTCACACTTTTAGCACTCGATTGAATTAGCTGTACCCACATAGTGGGCTAATCGAGATATAAACATGCATGAACGGGTGGTGTCGCGAGACGAGTGAAGATGAATCAGTCAAAGATGAAGGAGGGGAATTTCAAGGAGAGATCGGGGAAGGGGAAGAAGTTTTGGAAGTCTCTTTTCTTGGGATTTCGCCTGGGCTTTACGGCGTACTCCCGTACACAGTACAACTAGTGCCGGGATTACCCAAAAAGGAATGACGCCGGTGTCAAGTACGTAGTATGATTAGATTCTTAGCTTTGATTGTTGTTGAGTGCTGACCGTCAGTCCCAGTTGGCTGGTAACTGGTACTTGATGATTAAATTCTGGCCCCTTCAATTCGCCCTTAATGTGGGACTTGGCGAAAGTCACCAGCTCCTTAGTACTCTGGAGTGATCAAATCGACTGCAGCCCATAGGAAGCTTTCCTGCCTACGGAGTAGTACGGAGCAGTCAGTAGAGTTACTTAGTCCAAGTAGACACTGACAGTCTGAGACAGTCATACGGAGTAGTACTAATAGTACAAGTGCAACGGGTACCTGAGATGTGGGGGCTGTCACGGTTTTTTTTTTTTTTCCACCTGCCAACATGACAACGGTACTCGGTACATACCACGAGTACGAGACTACGAGTAAGATACTGTGTACTATGTACGGAGCGGATATTGTACCATACTTCAAAGACTGTACCTCATACATACAGCACATAAGCACGAAGCACCCCACTGCGTCACAGGTTCCTGTGGCCGTCCCCATTTTTGTACTTCGGTTCTTCCAGACTTTGTTCATCCTTTCCCTCTTGAGTTCTCCATCTATCCCACCCCATCTCATGTGTTTCACTTATATATCTCTTTCTTCCATGAGCCAGTCATCCTTTCGTTACAAGGGAAATACTCATTCTCCAGCATCGGATCGCACAAGTAGCTGAAAGCTGAGAGGTTGATTTTTGGGGGCGGAAACCCCACCCCACCCCGATCATCCAAGAATCTTAAGACTACATACATTTCGGACGGTTGATTCATATGGGCGGGGCCTTGCTCCCCCTCCCCCTTCTGCGTGCATGGTTCCTATGCATGGACCATTATCTGTCTCGATGAACTCATTAGACCACCTTATGCTGCAGAGCGCAGGCCATCTTCGCAGACCATCTTCGCTCTCGATTCATCATGGACAGCTACTAATAATATC
Source organism: Aspergillus saccharolyticus JOP 1030-1 (assembly GCF_003184585.1). Lineage (NCBI taxonomy): Eukaryota > Fungi > Ascomycota > Eurotiomycetes > Eurotiales > Aspergillaceae > Aspergillus > Aspergillus saccharolyticus. The sequence continues at coordinate 66,864 of NW_020290683.1, forward strand.
TGCTGCCTGTTTGGTCCATCCGACCATATTATTGACCCGTCATAGGAGCCAGTGGCAAGATTGACCGGTTCCTCACCAAGAAGCGCCGTCGATGTACGAGTGCTAGCAGTAGTAGTAATACGCTCCCACTACTTGCAGTCCACAAGCGCCCCGGTCAAAGACTCTTACCAGTTCGCTTTACACTACTCCGTACATCGTTCTGATGCTTCCCGTACCTGCACGCCTTGTCCGATACTCACTAGACGGGATGGCAGGCTCTTTAGGTATGATGAAGCCAGCAGTGACAAGGGAAAAGACCCCTGTTACCCCCGAAGATACTACAATAAAATCTTATTTCACGCCTTCAACCGTGAGCCTTGTGCTCTTTGCAACGGGGTATTGGTTCAGCTCTATTATATGAATGCCTTGCCCCTACCGTCCTCATATTCTTCATGTGTTCCACCTTTGCCGTGCCTTTCCCAACTACTATCTATTAATCAAGGCAGCCTCGCCCCGTCCCCATGCACCATACATTGCACATACAGTTTGATCTCACCAAGTTTGACAGACTGTTCAGATCGGGTTTATCACGGTGGGTGAAAAGAGGAATGAGAGGACGAGGACAGAGCCAAGTACTCAGTAGGGACCCGTACCGGTCTGGCCGTTTCGGAACATCCTTGCAGTTCTCGTTCCATTCATTATTGCCTTCTACACTAACTAACGGGACCCATCTATTTACCCAGCCTCCAGGATTTTACTTCTCGTCTGCAGAGCCTTTCACCCCACCACTGCCTTTATCAAGCACATCCGCCACTATCCATTTTCTGCCAGTCATTACAGTCTGCATTCCCGCTATCATGAATGAGGCCATGCATATCTCTTACATGCGCTGTGACTTACTTCGAGATTCTAGATTACAGCACTCGGACTGCCAGTCACGCTGACGGCTATGGTTTATCCCCAGCTCATTCTCTATGGGATTTTCGACTTGGTAATCCTATAGCAACGTTTGCTTCCTGTCTCCGGTCCACTGTCTCTCGACCGAACCAGTCCATCGGTGCGTCTGGGTCTACGGTATTTCGCTTACAACCCATGTTCTGGAGACCGTATGGAGACCGTACAGTTCCTATGGGAGGGGTCTTTTCGACCCAGACGATGATTGAACCTTTGATTTAGAACTGTCAAGCTTCTTCGCATCTCACGGTTATGGCTCAACTTTTCTTCACATCTATGGATCATCATCCATTCCCATGGTAATCATTAATTCAATCGCAGACAGGGCTCTAAACTTTGGTCCCATCCCGTAGTCTGGGTGTACAGCAGTAGCCGCAGGCTGTTCTCGCATTACTTCTTCATGCCGAGCCTGGCTAGGTCCTGTGCCCCCCCCTAACACTCTTACCCGGCCAGGTCCCCCCATGGTGTTCCAGCAACATGCACCCTTAGCTCTCTTCCTATGCTGTTCCATGTCCCTCCTGGTCTTTTTCGTCTTCTCGCGGCCCGCCCAAGGCTACTGCAGCCCCTCCCTAGTGAAGTATTGTTTGATTTCTTCAATTCCTGTTTCGTTGCCGGGGTTTAGACACTTGCGTCTTGAATTGACCTGAAACCATCGTCTACCAAATACTATACTGTTCTCGGTAGGGCCCCGATCTAGACCCGTTTCAGACTGGCTGGTGCTGCTGTCTTTCACTCGGCCTGAATCCTGCGCCCTGACCCATCGTGGTTCCTATGTATTGTTTCTGAAAGATCGTCTTCGGTTGACGGACAGTGAGCATCCCGGAAAGGAGTCCCTGCAGCTTTCCTCTCTCCCTCCGGCCACATATTTGTGGCAGCTGCAGTACTGTCCTGCGCGGTTCCGAAGGTGAAAAAGTCCGTTTGGCCAGAGAAAGTCCTTGGGATGATACAGTGCAACTCGACGACTGGTCCAGCTTCTCTGTTTCTTCCTTTCCTTTTCCTGCACTCCCTTCCCTGTCCATCTGTGGTGGTGCCGATATGCGCCGTTGAAACTGCTCCCCTTTCAGATTATCTCGTTCGATCTCCAAGGTTGACATCTGATATCTCTCCTCCGTGGGGGGGGGGGGTCCCGATCCACCTGTGTTCAATCGTTTGACTGATTCCAGTTTTTGATTTTCTAACCCTTCGAGAGTTTTCCCTTCTGTCTTTGTCCTTTGCGGTAGTGTATAGCGAACATCAATTCCGTCGGTTTTTTCCCACTCTGGTGCTTAGACACACTTCCATCGCCTGGATTTGCCTGTCTAAACCGCTTCTCTCATTCGCCTTGCATGACCTTCGCTATTCCAGCTTCACGTTTCTTATGCGTCCGTTCTCCAAAATTGTCATTCTTTTGACTTCGATGTCTATTCTCCATTATCTGCGCGTCGGCCCCGTATCCTCCCCTTCGTCTGCTGACTGTTGTTAGTCTGATTGTCGTCCTTTTCTTTGTCTCCGATTGCGGTGTGTTGAACTCCTCTTCCGCGCTTCTTTCTGAGCACTCACATACTGCTCCTTCGCTGTAGACGCATCATTCCTTTTGGGAGGCTCTTTTTGATTTCGTTACGACTAACATTCCGTTTCCTGTTCTTCAATCGTTGATTTTCATTTCATTTTAGTTATTTTTCATTTTTTCTTGTTTTGTTTTGGCCTCCTAATTAAGGTAAATCTGTTTCTTGGTGACGGCCGGGCACTTCAACTCAACTGCGCCGCTCTTTGCACCCTCTCGTGGTAGGCTCTGACACTGCTTGTGTACTTTGGACCTTCAGGGACGCGTGACGCGTCACTCTTCACAGCTTGTGCTATATTGCACGCTCGGAAACTCGATCTCACTTCAATTTTTGTCATTCGAGCCGATTCTACGAGACAAGCACTTCTTCCCTGCTTCCATGGTCTACTGGACATGTCGAATTTAGCAGAGAGGCCATGGAACGAGGAGGAGAAGGTACGAAGCTGTCAATCCTCCCCATCTATCCTCTCTTTTTATCTCCGGTGCTTTTGACCTGGTTGAACGCGGACGTTCGCTGCTCTTGTGACCTTGGAAGAGAGCTAACAGCAACTCTAGTACACATTACTTACCGAGATCTTGAAGAAGGCCAGAGTTCCCTCAAGCCACCTAGTGAAAATGATCCGGGAGTTTGGTATCACGCCAAGCTGGACAGACATTCCCTTGCCTCCAGGTATAGAACTGCTATTCACCCTATATCAGCGAAGGTTCAGTCCGATTGGGCTTGTGTGCTAGTCACACTAGGCCAGAGAACCTCCTCTAATTTATGTTTGTAGCTAATTGCAGTCAATTTAGGTCGCTCACTCAACTCGTGTCAAATGGCATTTTACAACATGTCTCAACAGGTTCCCGTATCTGCCCATCCTGGCCGTGGGCCGGCTCCTCATGCCCACGAATCTGCACCGCCGTCAACAGCGCCCTTGGATCCAAGTGCTTTGCGTAAAAGACCTCTGTATCCATTAGATAGAGCGGTCCGTGCCCCTCGCGCAATTCAGCCACGCCCTACGACCAGTACTGCTTCTTATAGCAGCGAAAGCGGTGCCTCGGCCCTACTGTCTCCCAGCTCGGAGAACATTACTGTTAAAGGAGAACCTCCGCGAAAAAGAGGTCGCCCAAGCAAGGCTGAATCAGAGCGACGCAAGGCGGCAGCTGAGGCCCGCGGGGAAACCTATCCCCCACCACGACGAACTGGCTCTAGCAAGGTGAAGTTGCCTTCTGCACCGACGAGTCCTGCCTCGCTAGGGCCCGGGGCACCTCTGTTTGGTTCTCAGGCTGTTGGCAGGCCACCACACCCGTCCCCTTCTTCCGAGCTACACTACCCTGCTCAGCCCAGGCGGCCATTGTCGCTAGGAGGAGCGATAGGTGATACACGATTGCAAGAAATGCCAAGCCAGGATCTGATGCCTTCAATGCGGGAATTGCCGCGCCCCACGGAAATGAGGCAGACGCTCCCATCGCCACAAGCGCTACAATTAGGACAAAGGGAACCGATTCCAAGAAGAGAAACGGGAGACCGGTTATTTGAGCCCCTTCTTCCTGATAGGACTTCATTCGTGGAGGGCAATCGAAGAAATCTCATTCATCCTCTCGCCAGACGTCCCGAGGAAGCGCATGGCACAGTTTCAGAGTTAAGTTCGGCGGAGAATCGATCTGAATGATGCACAATTCTGGAGGAAGTGACGACAGATTCCATCTCAGAGAGCATCAAATCATGATTAATGATTGTATGTCATTCACAATGGACAGTATATGCCTTTTCGAAATCAATGTCATGAAGCAGGTTGAACAAGGTCATAAAAGACAACCCAGTCATATCGATGCACGTGACCAGCGCAAGAATTATTACAACTACGTGCAATTGTCGTTCTGTACACGAACCACGAATACTTCCCTTTTTAAACGCGCTAGCAAATTACTTCCTTTCCTAATTCCATTTCTGACGATAAGACCTCGAATCTTGATGCCATATTTGGACGGATATGTCCGATCTGAATGAGGCATCTTACGAAACGGTTCTGATGTGCCAAACATGTTCCTGAATTCCTTCTTTGAAACAGGGGATGAGGGCATGTCACAAGGAAATTATCTTACCAGAGCGTTTGTCTACGTATATGCATCGATGACAATTGATGAATTTACTCCACAAAAAAAGAATATTGTTCCATGCCTTCAACAAGCCATGATCAGCAGTCTTACGAATGATATGATATGAAACTAAAGGTCCTCCTGTTGCTGATTCGCAAGTCATGGTTCTCTGGCCTCCTTTACTATCATCACCTTCGTTATGCCTCGTTATGTCTTTCAATGATGTCCTTTTCAAGGCGCCAACCTCCTACGCACTTCTTCTATGTTCAATACTTAACTGCTTGTATAAAACTAATTCCCGCACAGTGTTATATATGAATACAGCATTTGATCCGGTCTATGATAATATGGAGTCACCTTGCACGAGGAAATCCACACAGCAGGCCCAGAAAGTTGAGTGTACGGCAGGAAGGGGTAAGGGGGGCGCACAGCGCAAACGAATCCATGTGTAGATACGATCCACTTTCCTTGTTGTGAGGTACAGCGAACGCTATTGAAATGCTACACTCATTCTCTGGTGGCCCCGCAGCCTTTCTCACTCAATCGAGTATGTCTCGTAATTGAGATGCAGAGAGTTCAGTGTGCATTGCTTCCGTAGCGGTGATCCCGGTTGCAGTAGCCGACGATGTCACATCCATAGAGTTCGGTTTACCCTGTTGTTCCAGTTGCAGCCTGATCGCACTCACGGCGGAAGCCAAGCTGGGGCCAGGCATCCTCTTTACACCATACATTGGCCCCAATCTTGTGGCACTCTGGCCCACCAGCTTCATCACATCGTCCTTGCCTTCCACGCGACGGGTCAGGTACACCTTGGGCTCACTGCCCTGCCGAGGGAGGCTGTGCGCTCGGATTCGCTCGATTTCCTGTCGGTATGCAATCTCGTAGATGTCAAATTCCGCAGCACCCGGAGATTCGCTCACAACAGGATAGGCCATGTCGGTGTCCAGGTTAGTATGCATGTCGTTTACCATATCGACTGACTCCTTGGCCACCGGACTTCCTGGCTCCTCTGGGATGGAATTGTCTGCTAAAGTTTCGTGTCCTTCGCTTACAAGTAAGCCGCTGTATGTCGAGGGTCCAATGAAAAGGAAAGGAAATTCTTCTTCAAGAGGGTCGCGTGCATGTCCGCGTGTTCCCTCAACGCTACGCTTCGTTGTGGCTGAACTCGCTCGGGATAGTGGGACTAAAGGAGACGGAGATTGGGGCATGGAGATGAGTTGCAGGTCGTCATTAGATCCCCCATGAACATTGATGCTGCGTAGGGAGCTCGAGTCTCTTCTCTCAAACTCAGATTTCGTGTCAGTCCCGCCTATGTTGCTGGTGGTTGACTCTTGTGTATGAAGTACTTCAGGAGTGTCTGATAACCGGCTATCGGGTAGTTCTTCAGGCTGACTATAATTTCCTTTCAAGGCATGGTGCTGCCCCCAAGCTGTGCTGCTGTATGTGTTCAGACTTCGATTTTTGGTCTTCGCGCCCGTGTGACCGGTCGAGAAGCTTTCCTCAGGCTCCAATTCAAGTGGAGGTTCTACGAAATGAGCCTCATATTCCTGACCGAGAATGCTTTGCATTGAAGGATCAGCCTTTGCTGGGCCGAGGAGCCTCTTGAAGTGCTTCACAGCTTTAATCTATGTTGCGTTAGGAATTCCCGATGCGCCGACGGAAGAATGGAAGAGGAAGATCATATAGAATACTAACCACGGCCATGACGTGCCCAATAGTCCTAGTAATCGCTGAATTCATCTCCTCCTCGGTGGGAAGGTCGATTATCTCAGCCGTGTTCTCACTTTCCGGCAGAAGAGGGTCCAACCCATCTTGCGTTACCCATGGATGTTCCTGTGAATTCCTACATGAGCAAATTGACTTCTAGGCACGGCTATATACGCGCCCAAACTTACTCGCAACTCATGCATCTGGATCCGTTTCGTTGGGTCCTTGTCAAGGATGCGAGAGATTAAATCTCGGAAATTGTCGTCGGTTTCACCCTCACAGACTACTGCGTCGTTCTTGATGGCTTCGTAAAGTTCGAAAATACTTTGTTTCTCGAAAGGGAGCTTTCCATAGCGTAGACAGTACAGAGTGACGCCCATCGACCATATATCTGCCGCTTTCCCCGAGACATCGCCGTGCTTCACGACACATAACTCCGGGGGAAGAAAGGCAGGAGAGCCCGCAGATTTCGCCGTGTACATATTCGAGTCCTTTTCGAACATCTCAGAGACTCCAAAGTCAACGACTTTCAGGACGTCGTCATTTGTTACGAGACAATTGTCTGGTTTGATATCTCGATGTACGATACCCTGAGCATGAAGATACTCTATACCCAGGATTAAGTCGCGAAACCAGCAGCGACAGAGAGCGTCATCGTATGGGTCGGCTCTTTCTTCGAGGCTAACTTTCATGACCACGCCTTTCTTGCACATCTCCATGACTATATATAGAGAGTCTTGCGTGGGATCATCTAAGACCTCTATCAGTGAGACGAGATTATTATGGTTCAATTTCTTCATAATTGCGATTTCCTCCTTTATCAAGTATAGGGCATTCTGCTTCTGGTCCTCCACCCCTGCTGAGTGGCAATGAAGCGGGGCATTTAAGCCATCGGAAGGACGCTTTGGACCGCGCGGTCTCCGCAACAGATGAGACTGGGCCCGTCTCCTGAGACGAGCTTTTGAGAATTCTTTAACGGCCTGTTTCGTTGATTGTGTCAGTCACGCGAGTATTCGGCTTATAACGCATGTATAGGCTGTTGGTTTGAGGATCCAAAGAGCAAGTCCGTACATATTCGTTTCCAAATTGATCAACCGCAAGGTGCACTGCCCCAAAGGAACCCCTACCAATTTCCTGCTTGATCACATACTGGTTGATTCTGTGTTCAGCAGTTCCATCGTCCTGGCTCGTAGTGTACTCCGAGCGGGCATCAAGCGTTTCCTACTGGAATAGTCAGAGAATTTGCACAATGGGAGCTGGATCATAGATGTGAGTCTTTCGGCGTGACTGAGGAGACTCCCGAATTCGTTACCTTTACAGGCCGCCTGACGATTGGATTTCGGCGATGATGTCTCTGCGGGCTGCCATATGATGGCGTTGACCTAACCAATGACTGTGTGTCAGGACCCAATCCATGGAGAATGTTGCAAAAAGCGATGGGAGAATAAATCCACCTACGCAGAACGAAAGGGGCAGGGTTGTGGCATCGGAGGTTGTTGGATCAGCTCAGGTCTTTCGCGGGCCATGTGAAGTAGGAGATGACGTTACGACTGAGGCAAAGACTGCACGATCCTGACAGGATTATGATCAAAAGCCTGCTGAATTGTGGGTGATACGAGAGGGTGAGTAGGGAATCAACGGATGTCTTGGAGGGGCTTTTTTGTTTGTGAGGGAGAGGGGGGAGAGAAGAAGACCGGGAATTGCAGGCTGGCGATAAGCACCGCAAGCGCCTGGTGACGAAGGAGAGCAAGAGATTCACAAAAACAGTCCGGTCAAGTAAAAGACCCAGCTCGCAAGTTGTCGAGGTCTAGCAACGTTTGCAGAGCTCAAGAAGCAGCAGAGACAGCCTGTTGGGTGTTGTTGATTGGAAGAACAAAAGAAAAGAAACGGGTAACGATTAACGGAGGAGGGGGAAGCCGATGTGAAATACAAGCAGAGATCCTCACTCTGCAGGCTATAGGGCTGAGTTTATTTCGATCGGAACAATCATTCTGATTGAACTAATTCTTTAAAGAGACCTATGAATAGATATCCATAATATTAGTAGTGTTATTATGAAAATGGCAATGATTTTTATCTAGTTAATTACACTACACATACAGTATCATTATTTGTATAGTACTACATACTTACCGAACCCGAGCACGATTCGGTCCTTATCGATAAGAGACCTCGATGGTGGCCCTCACCGCTCTTAAGCTACCCTCACAGCAACTTGTTCTGTCTCTTGTGCATAATCTCGCTTGACCTTCCGACCAACCTTCACCACCTTTCTCACAATCAATAAAACCCAAATCCCTCTCTACCTGGACCCCATTCTTGTCAAATAATCACGGCCCCACCTTTCTGACCCTTGCCGACATGGTCGTATATTCCTTCTATATATTCGATCGGCACGGTACGGTACCTTTCTCCGCTTCCTCGATTAGATCCTCCCCCCCGGAGTTTCCCACATGCTGACTCCAGCCGTCCCTTTCGTAGCGGAATGCATCTACAAAAGACGTTGGCTTCCTCGTCCAGCCTCGATCACAGGCGGCAAATCTTCACGGCCTACCTCAGAAGCGTCCGCGCCGGCTACCAGCACCCCTGCGCTTCTTGGTCAATCTGCGCGGACGACCGATGACGATGCGAAGTTGATCTTCGGTACTGTGTTTTCGCTGCGCAATATGGTCCGCAAACTGGGGGGAGAGGATGACAAGTAAGGTTACTATGCACAAGGCGCGGCCCTCCTCATCTGACCGGTCGTCCACATCCAGCTTTGTCACCTATAAAACGAGCCAATATAAGTTGCACTACTATGAGACGCCGACCAATATCAAATTCGTCATGCTCACGGACATCAAAAGTCCAAGTATGCGTATTGCACTGCAACAAATCTATATCAATCTTTACGTCGAATATGGTCCGTCATGCAACTTTCTCATCGTCCTGGATTCAGCCAATACTAATACTCAGGTGGGTACCGGCAGTTGTCAAAAATCCATTGTCTCCCGTCGAGCATCCCGGCGGGGTGGGTGTCAACAATGAGCTGTTTGAGGAGTCACTGGAACAGTTTGTGGTACGTACCAAGTCAGTTGAACTACAGAGATATCCTCTGATTACATTACAGACACGAGTTTTGTCATGAACCGTCACTTAACGCCCATTGAGATCGTGACCACACGTACATCAGACATGGATTCCGCTTTACTCCAAAATTCAACACCCGAAAGCCTCATGAGTCGTTGATACGGCGCGTCGTGCAGTAAATTTCACCAATTCAAGCGACTGCGCTGCGGTATGAGCTGAATTGCCGCAACACGCATTCCACGAGAATGAAACGGTGTTCAATACCTTTCGGTTCTACAGTACTGTGGACTTGGCTTAGTCCACGCGACTTCAACTAAAGAAGTTAAAAGTTGCCGGATTGTTTCCCCTGGTCGATGACATCATTATCCCCTTATTCATCGACCAGAGTTGGGTTGAATGACCTCAGTTGGAATACGGAACAGTCCTGGATCACTCTATCAACGTCAAGTGTTGACGCACGCGTGACTGGAGAAATGATCCATTATCAATTTGTGTACGTATGATAATATTACAACACAAGCAATTATCACTAAACAACATTGAATTCATACACGAGTCATTCCACATTGCACGTCAATCACCATCAAAGCAGATGAGTGAGCTTCAAGATGGGATTCTAAGCCACGCCACCAGTGCTGGAAACACCGGAATTACCATAGAGTACTTCTTCAGGCAGGTCGTCCTCATCGGGACCTTCGTTGTAGGCGTTCCGTGTCGATGGCTTCGCATGACGCAGGCGGCTTCCCTGCAGGATGTTGGATTGATCAATGGCCTCCTTTTCGTCTTGGGCTGCAGGGTAAGAGAGTCTAACGTTAGCACCCATTTGTCTTAAATCAAAAAAGAAGGGAGGCCTACCGAGCTGCTGGTCCGAGTTAGAGAAAGGAGGCTGCATGGGGTCTTCATAACTGTCCTCGTCCTTCTGCACAGGAATGTGTCCCCGTAGGCCTGACCGGGTCTCATGGGCATAGGAGTTGTCATAGACAGTGCCCGAGACAGGGGAGGCGTCGTTGTCAGCCTCGTAGCGGTCTTCAGCTTCTCTTTCGTAACGGTTCGACATGTTGAACGAGATGGGAGCAACGTTATGAGTCGTAGAGCAATTGAGCAGGATCCTTTAGTACAAGAATGTTATGTCCGGCACAAGGATATATCGAGATTGATGGAGTGTGGATGGATAAGAATTGCTTTGGGGAATTCTGGGCACCCTTATAAGCTCGTCCATGGACTGCCATCTCATGGTCCTGATGCAATGTTGATGTCAAAAATATGTCTAATGAAATCGATAAACTGATCGAAGGGTTCACACCCAGATAGAGTTCAGATAAGGTTTCGAAGATGTCATCAGGAGGTTGTGATCCTTGTCCAGTATATTTGTTGCCTGTGGACGGTGGATGCCTTCTAGAATGTTTAGTCTTCTACGTCAGGGTAGTCGATTGCTACGTACTCCGTAGAACGAGTCCAGATCCGATCCGAGGATCGAAGTTTTACTCAGCGTTTCGTGTCGATAAGCGGCGCCTTGAAACTTCCTGTTGCTGCTGCTTCTGCTGCTGCTCTTTCGGCTCGACTCCTGCTGCTTGCCTTCCAGGTTGATGTCGTGAGAAAGCAGAAAACGATGGCCATGGAACAAGACAATGATCATTTCCCGACATTTGTCAGCGCATTTGTTCCAAACGGATATATGGACCAAACTCGGAAGGATAGAATCGTGGTTCAGTTCGATCACGACGTAGCCAGATGACATCGAACTGACTCAAGCTGAGGTCATTTGCCACGGGCTGGGCTGGTCGGCACACCTACAGTGAAAGCGGCCAGCCAACATTGCCCCTGCATCACCACATTCATCAATGATGTAGTTTGATGTTAGACCGTATGATAGATAGATAGTTGTTCTTCGAGCTCGATGAGGCATGATGCTTGAATCTTACCTAAGCTGCTGTTGCTGTTGGTGCTGCTGTTGGTGGTGCTGCTGCTGACTGTCATTGTTGCAATTGCAGGCCTCCCGATCGCAAAACCCCTTTCAACCAGATTCGTATCACTGACTTCGAACACGATGTCTAACTCCTCTGTTGATCATCCATCCTCCCTCACGCCACAGCAAATGTCCGAGGGAGAGCTTGTCAATGAGCTATGCAGCACAGGAAATTCGCCAAGGGATTGGGCGCCGATTCCAGCAGATAGACTATCAATCTGTGCAAAGTCCGTTGCGGTGATGAACAAACTGTTAAGAACACCAGACCGAGCAACTTAGCTGGGAAAGAAGCAAGGTCACCGCTGGACAATCTAGCGGTCAAAAGGTATGTGTTTGATGTCTAGCTTGAATTTTTTGCTCGAACAGGCAGACAGAAGAAGAAGTAAGAAGGAGTAAGTTCAATAATAGCGGAGGTGAAGAGGCGAAGGGCTTCTTCCAAGCGCTTTCCCCATTCCGCCCCGGCGTCGATTTGTTGTCCGCACTATCTCTCTTCCCAGGGGCAAATTTTGCGCGCATAGAAACGCCTGCCTGCGGAGCAAAAGACTGATTTGTACTCCCTTGGAGCTTTCAGAACAACAGGCGTCAACAGTGGTGGATCATCCGCATGATCAAACCAGATCAGACCAGGTCAGACCGAGTTTTCCCTTCGGTTGACAAACAGTCATCTGATTTGATATCGACCCATGCTCCGGTCTCATCGCCTACACGGTTTACCGCTGTGTATCACTGAGTATGATCGTCTCATGCTACTGTGGGACTCAGCAGCAACTTCACTGATTTGCATGATTTGATCATCATCAACTGCATCAACTCTATCCTCCGGGCTACCACCTTCCTTCGTGCATTCTTACTAGTAGGGGTTGAGCAGCAGCTTGATGTCTTTTGAGTAAGTAAGTCAAACTGGATGCTGCAGTGCGAGGAAGGCTCGAGCCCGGCATTAATATTCCGACCTGTTATCTGTCTGGAGCCCCGATGGACCGGCTACCGTCTACGTGGGTCCCTATCCCTCCCAACTTACCCTACTGGTCAGATAATGCCTTGACCGAAGACGCTTACTTTGGCAACGTCGTTAGTACTCCTGCCACCGTGGTTAGGATTCTGGGGTCGAAAAGGGGAGGGGAAGTTGCTTGTTTAGTCGATCCGAGCGAAGTGCACCAATTTATTGTCATACCACATGGTTGTTGGCGACCCTCCTCGTCTCGTAATATCATGCTGGCTGGTGTCCCAGGTCCCCGAATGGAGGAGACCGACTGGTTGGATTAAAAGGCGCACACATCGACTCTTCTCCTTCCCGACCCTCATGCATTCAGCCTACACCTGTCAGAACTCCTAGTTGACGAAAACCCGTTCAGCTTTTCCTCGGTTCACTGAGTCCCGATTCGACCATTGCGCCGCTATCGATATCCTGGTGGATGTTGTTGAACTGTCAACCTCGACTCTTCTGACGGCCTGACTAGCGGTCAACAAGCTTCGTTTATTGTATTACATACTTGGTAATGTTTCGCAAAGTACTCCATAGAGTTTGGTTATTTTCAAACCGAAGCACAAGACAGCGAAAGTTCTCTTCACACTTGGACATTATTATTAGTTAGTCCAACCTTCGCACAGCTGCCTACTTACATAAGCGTAGACTTCTTCCCTCTTCGCCTTCGCTGAACAAGTCCATCCCGTCCTTACTGGGGGGTCCAAACAGTGTTGTTTGGAAGGATGTAGGAATATTCGGTGGTGAGCTAGTCAATAGGAAACTATCCATTCTCCCCTTGACCGTATCGGAGTACGGCTCCTCCTTTTCCCGAATTGAATCAATACGGCCCGTACTGTGTGCTTCTTGCAGTAATACGGATCGGCGCCAGCCAGCCCTGACTGACTACGCAGCCACCTGGAGCAAAATATCCTCTCAATGTTGTTATAGAAGAATAAACCAGATGCTATCTATCCACCTTCAACTCCTCAAATGACAAATCTGCAGGCAAACAGACACACACATACAGACAGACCAAATGGCAGTTGGCCACTCGTGCAGCAGCTGAGCAGGAGCTAAGGTACGGGAGGAAAACCCCCCCTCACATCCGTCATCCCGGACCGAACTCCCCAGATGCACCCCTAGCTACGAGCGGGAGGACTGGAGGGAAAAGGAAAAGGAAAGGGGGGGGGGGGGTTGAGGGGGAACAAGAAGGGAAAAAGCAAACACGCAGCGTATCTGCAGTCGACTTTCCGATCCCGATCTATAGCATACACGAGAGCCACTACTTAATCCACCTAGTATCCTATCCGAAATATTAATGTCATCGACTTGCCACTGGCTACATTCCTGTATAACTGAACCATTGATTGTCATATAGGAGAAGAATCACAAATCGACGGTAATGGAAAACAGGCTGATCGATTCCTGCTCCATGCCAAAGACCAGAGTTGTTTAGCTTGCCTAGCACGGTTTAGATTGCGGGACTACTCCGTACTGTGTGGGAAACTAAAGACAAGATGACCTGAACTCCATCGGGGGTTGATCCCCACACCCAGCGGGACTGCAAGTGCTGCTCCTGTGGGTCGTGCCTGGTGCTGGTTCTGTCGGTTCTTGTGTGCGCGTTGAATATGCACAGTACGGATAAGAGCGGATATGGAAGTATTGTACTCCGTACCAGACAACCAATATCAAGATGGAGCCCTCGGTTGTCTCTTCAGTTGACTTTCTGAAACTTCGATTGGCTGCAAAAATTCCCTCGTACAACGAGTAAATAAAACGAGGCTTAATGGACTCTGTCGTCAAGTGGGTGGTATCTAGTTGAGCTACCTACTACCTTACTAAGTTATTTAACTTAGTTACTCCTAACTATCTGATGAACAACCAGTCCTCAGAGCTTACATAATTCAACCCATCGACCTAACTTAAGTCAACTTAAACTAGTAAAGTAAGTTAATTCACCTAAGGTGCCTCTCAAAACTCCTGTCTGGTCAAAGCGCTACATTCCGGCCATTCAAGATGAGCTTGGCTGAGCGATCATTCATGCCTAGCCGGACAATCAGTGACCAGTCGTTTTGGCTGGGTTGCTGCTAGGTTTAACCCCTCTCTCATTTGATCTTCAAATTCAAATGCTCATCGCTTTTGTGCCCTGCTCTGTCTGCGCTGTCAACTCTGGTTGAGCAAGGTAACCGGCTATGGACAGGTGAAATGAAAAAAGGAATGGGCTACATTGTACGGAGTAGTCCCGGACATATGACTAGGGGTAACTACCTCGCGGAAGGTTGTTATCAGCCGGCTTCTCCGCAAATAAACGCATGGAATACTAGATTGGCTGCTGCATGGTTGGCATCATGATACCTACATTAATAACAATGGCCACCCGCAATCTGTACTGGCGTTACTTCTTCCTCTTACCTGAACCAGAGGCTACTACGGAGTACTTCTCTGCTGTCTCTGTGTCATCGCGAGTCAAGGGCCCGGAGTGGCCGTCAACGAGGAGACCTCACGTCATTTCGCCCAGCCCTGAGTAAACATGTCGGGGTCCAAGTGTATAGTAAATGCGTTTTATACCTAACTTAAGACCCAAGCTGCTGCTACTGATGTTCACTCTTGCCAATATGTGCCACCCATGACGGTGCTCGGCGGTGCAATGACCCCCAAATGACACAAGAGGTTCTCTTGACCCAGCATCCTATCGTAGCTTGTTTTCCAAGAGGATGCTAGAATGAGACCGTGTCGGACGTTAATCATATCTAGCGGTCGGGGTTCGATTGCTGACGGCCTCCTTCCATCCTGCTTTTGTGATATCTGCTGACCATCGCAGGCCTAGTGATGGCTGAGAGTTGTCTCCGATTGAGGAGTAAGAAACTCCTAGTCGAATCAGAGGCTAGAGGTGCAGACGAGGATTACGGCCCTGGGAATAAACACGCCAGAGCTCAAGAACTCTCGAGTAAAATAGACTCTAGTCCCCTTCGACCCACATGAAGAAATGCACCTAGAAGGAACCAGCAAGTCCAGCTATGGATGCTGTGACGGATGCTCATCTAAGATCTTTTGCAGCATCTTGTTCAACGATTGTCAACCGTGTCGATTAGGTTTCATAACAGACGAGCTGCGTTGCAGGGACAGAGGTATATCATTATCGGCTCGCTGCGGACTACCGTGCCATGTACCCGAGCATCGATAATATGCCCACATGGCTGGCAGTTAGTGACTTAATAGTAGATCAGTGGGTAGGTTTCAGCCCCCTCGCCAATCCGAGGATTTGATTCCCAGTTGGCCGAATTTGACCGGGTCCGAGCCGGTGGAGGGGTAAGATGATATTCAGCATATGCCATATGGAATACAGGATGCGGCCGCCGCAGTATCTTCATTAATGGGTCTTTTCCAGTAACAGGGGGGTGGTGCAGAAAGAGGCCAAGGCGAACAAATCCAGAGATGAACATCAAAAAAGAAAAAAACAAACAGGATTAAAAG